>NC_142374.1:2372500-2407500 GCF_059441005.1 Hippichthys cyanospilos
TAAAAAAAAAAAAAAAAATTGAAATAACGGTTAACAAAGGCATTGTCTTGAGCCGCAACTCAGACTAGTGCTTGACAACAACTGATGCTGTTGTCCTTCGCAGGCTTTCTTCTGTCTGACAACAATGAACAGTACAATATATAAAAATTCTAATATCAAAGATCAGCAGACGTGACCAGTTGTCATGCTTGCTGGCATGCAGGTAAAATCCACAAGAGATTCACAATGAGCGTGGGTCCGGACCATTACCAGATATTCAGCTTTGAACAATGAGTCTTGTATTTCTTTTTAAATTTACTTTATTTACAGTTAGCACATGGCGCAAATGTATTCAACATGTCATAACTTATTTGTGAGGTTTTTTTGTGTTATATATCAGCGGTCCCCAACCTTTTTATCAACACGGACCGGTCTATATATAGCCAGACTGGGTGCGCGTCCCTGACTGACTGCTCTCCTGTGTTCAGGACTGAACTTTCATCCATCTATCCATGATCTAGCGCTCATCTGCGGTTGGGTTGCAGTGGCAGCAGATTTAGCAGGGAAGCCGAGACTACCCTCTCCTCAGCCACTTCAGCCAGCTTCGCAGGGGAGATCTTCTGGCATTCCCAGTCAAGAGATATAATATCCCCAGCGTGGCCTGGGTCATCCCCGGGGACTCAGCTGGGAGGCCCCTCCCGGATTGGAAAGGTTCTCAATCTATCTCTAAAGGAGTGCCCAGACACTCTGCAGAGAAAACCCATTTTGGCCGCTTGTATCCGCTTGTATTACTTATCGCTTGTATAAGTAAAGTGCTATGAACTGCTGTTTGGTGAATAGACATAAACAACAGTCAGGACCTATATAGGACCCATACCCCTACCATATACCGGGGTAAACCCCAACATACAGGCCTTGTATGTTGAGCCATGGGGCAACTCCAGAGTGGAAGAGAGTCCAACCCTTCTCTTGTTAAATTTGCCATCTTAAAAAGCACAGATTTGAAAATAAGATAAAGGTGTCGCACAAGTGCCAGATTAGTGCTACTTTAAGTGTGGCAACTAATTAAATGAAGCTTTTAAGCATTGAAGTTATGCACGGGCTACAAATAATTTTACAATAAAACTAAATTAAAAGAATTCTTGTTGTCTAAGCATCTTGCACAGCATTTATTTATTAATGAATGAAACTTTTTTCTTAAATAAATGTTTGTTGGGTTTATTAAAATTCTGATCAATTAAAATATTCTAAAATCATCTAGGAAGACCGAAAACAATGATTTAAACAGTACAGTTTTTTGTAATCAGCCCCATTTTAAACCATACCACTGCAGCCTACTAGACAGTCACCAAATGTATAATATATTTTAAACTTACATGTCTGACGAGGATGCTCTCTCTGGCATTTTCCTGCTCTGTGTCTAGCTGGACTTCAGTGGTGGAAGGAGGCATGACCAAAATAACTGCTGTACATATTTCCACCTGTATGTGGAGGAAGTTGTTCCAGACATATCTGAAATACATATCCTACAAAAAATACCAGTGATATAATTATTACACAATATTTTTTCTCTTGACATAAAACATTTAAGGGACATTTATGAATAAAATAAAATCCTTAAGACCCCCCCCCCCCCCGCCCCCCCAAAAAAAGATATCACATATGCCATGCAACGATGGTTCAACATGATTTGCTGACATCTTGCATGGCCTCGTGCATGACCAGCAACAGCCTAAAACCTATGAATTTTCTGTAAAATGGTGCTCAAGAATTGAAGTCGATTTCTAAGTTTAATACTCACAAGTATGACTCCCAGGGTGTTGAGTTGAATGAGCTCTTTACTGATACAGGGAGTGTTGGTTTGCAAAAGACTGACCACGAGTCTGACCACATGGAGCCTTGTGTTACCCACAGGAGGATCAAGAATGCCCCACGTTGTCCTCATCACTTCTTTCTGTTGTAGAGAATTTACTTTTTTAACACACAACTCTTAAATAGGATGTAGGGCTGCACAATTATGGGCAAAATAATAATCACGATTATTTTCGTCAATATTGAAATCACAAATATTAATCACAATTAGGCATCATGTTTGGTCAAATGTCTATTTTGTGCACTTTTTTTTAAACAAACAGGCTCCACGGCTTGACACTAGCAAAGAATAATATGAACTAAAATAAATAAAAAAAGAAAATAATAATTACAAAAAAATCACCCAAGAATTACCCAAGACCTAGCAAAAATCTGGCACCCCTGTGTGGACACACCTAACTTACTTGCTAAGTGCAAAACAATGAAAAAAAAGAAGAAAGAATAAAGAACCAAGCACATTATTTACTTTAAGCAAATTTTAATCAATTGGCAGTCAATTCCAATTTTTTGCAGATCAGATTTTTCAAAATGGGTCTCAACTGAGAGCTAGCATGATTTATATATATATATATATATATATATATATATATATATATATATATATATATATATATATATATATATATATATATATATATTATTTTTTTTTTGTTCTAACATTTTATTTGAATGTGTTTATTATATAAATATGTTCAATATTTTTTTTTTTTTTTAAAAATCAATCAATCCTTGTACGGGGGCCTATCCTAACTAATGTTGGGTCAGAGGCAGAGTAAATCCTGTACTAGTCGCCAGCCATTCAAGAACAAAGGTAGACAGACAACCATTCACAACTGTAGACCATTTTGCACTGTCAAAGTAACATGCATGGTGGAATGCGGGCAAAAGTCCACAAAGGAGGAACTTAAGAGATTTGAACCCAGACTGTCCTACCTGACAAATTTTACCATTCATTGGGGCGCATGTTGCCCATAGAGCAAGGATGGCCACTATCAGGTATGCATACCCCTCAGGATGCGAAAGCCCCAGTTTACAAAAAACTCAAAATACAAAATGACATCCAAAGAATCTTTCAACCCATAATACAAAAAAAAAAATATTTTTTAAAAAATTGCGATAATTCATCAAGGTTCTCTCCCTTCTACCAAATAATACGCCCCTTCTCTAGCCAATGGATTTGTATTGTTTTCTTCTGTTTGCGTTTCTCCTGCTCTGCTAAGGCTTTAGGACGTTGACTCACTTGAAAAGTAAGGTTCCACTTTTTTTTTTTTTTTTTTAGGATATATGTATTATACAAGCCAAATATTAGCTGGGTATATGTATTTGTGTGTTTATTCACTATTTTTAGCTTGTTAGACTTGCTAGATATACAAAGCTGTTTCTCGGTCCGAGTCTCACTTCGGGTTCAGATCCACAGCAGTTACACTGGTCACCACCCTATTTGAACTGCCAGGCTGGGCAAGATCATCGACACCATGAAGGCTAACTGCTTCTACAGATGGTTTGGGTGGGCATCGTTGCTGGGGAGCTCAGTAGTTTCTTTCTGCTGTGCACTCGCTCGTGCCAAATACAACTACATGTGCCAAAATTATGCTACATGCTGCTATTACACTAAAGCCACCAGGAACGTGTTCACTTTGGAATATCTGATTAAAATAAATAAGTAAATAAAAAAGCTTGAGGCTTAATTTTATGCTTCTATTATAGACTTGTCAGACTTAAACAAAAAAACAACTAAAAAAAGAAAATATATGATAAAAAGAATGAAAAGTCTTGTGGTGGTCTAATCCCGCGATATTTTGTATTAAAATCTCGTCACATCTTTAGAATTTACCTTAGGGGGATGTAGCAGTAGTGTATGAAAATCTTTGAGTCGTGGTCTCACGGCCTCCAAGATACTATGATTGACTGCGAAAGAAGGGTTGCACATTCTTGGGGAGCATTCCATATGGCCCTCAAACCTTGAAAAAAAAGAAACAAAAGAAAAAAACAAAAACAACCATATTACCGACCCGTGAAGTTGGGAGATTACACAATTTACAGCAGTTATCAGACATGTTTACGTATCAATTTGTCAATTGATACGTGCTTGGTCTTCTATTTTTTTTTTTATTTCTTCATCAGATATTGAGGTGCTGTTTTTTTTTTGATGATCAATAGGTTGGCTACAACATGATTCAGATTCACATTTCACACTTCTGATTAAGATGTAACAAAATTGGAATGCCATGTTTAGCTTGAGCCAATTTGAACCGTTTTTATTTTTAAACCTCGTATTAAGAATGGGTGTATCAAATTTGTTGTCCTGCATTTTTGTTGCAAAAGTAGCTGAGTCCAAAAAAGAAGGGGGTGGCTGGACAGTTTCACCACACTTTACATAGAACATAATTTTTCTGCAAAGATTTCTCATCAATCCTGAACTAGTGTACAGTGGCACATTTGTGATGAGAAATCATCAGATATGGAGCATGAGTTAGAGTTGATCCAATTTAATTATTTTGGCAGTATCATTTTTCCAAGTGAAATAATGTTGTTGTTTTTTTAAGCCAATAATGTAGGCAAAACGATAAAATGCTCTTCCAACCAAGGACAGAATGTACTGTACACAATTAACTAACTTTTTGTGAATCATTATGTTGGGTGGTGTGTCGTGAGAAATTTCCCCATTTGAAGTATGTTTCTCTGCTAGATGAAAGTTGAGAAACACAGTGCTGATGCATTTGACATGACTGTCGTATGTAAAATATAAAGAATAATATCATAGAACATACGCTGGTCGTCTTGTCTCAAACAATGTAAGAAGGATCTGGATAACACTGACGATTGCAGAATCATTCTTCTCGTTATCGAAGATATGAGAGAGCAGCTTCTCCACCGTGGTCTGTCTAAAGACAGGCCAAGAAAATCCATTACATTTATTTATAACAGTACATGTGATAAAATTCTAGATTTGAGAGTTTTATTGTCAAATGCATAGTAACACTACACAATGAAACTTTTATTGTGTTCACTTCCCCGAGTAGACTTACAGCCCACACAATAGATCAAATAATAAAGTGTGCAAAAAAATAATAATAGTAATCGGGTATTAAGGGCAGTGATAATGAAGCACGAACAAAAGAAAAAGTAATTGCTCCTAAATTCTAAATTATCACTTAAATACAGTCAAGGCAAAAATCATTGGCACCCCACTGTTTTTTGTCAGATATTCCTACAGTTTTCTCACACAAGTGAAGCAATTTTGTGTGAAACAAAATTTGGGGGTTATTTGCATTTTTCTTAAAATTTGGGGGTTATTTGCATTTTTCTTGCTTTTGTTTGTATTTAAGGGACACAAAAAATAAGCAAAAATCTGATCATTTCACACAGAGCTCCAAAAATTAACTGGACAAAATTATTGACGCTCAACTTGGGAGCACATCCATGGAAAAATAACAGATATCAATTCCAGTAAACTTTAACATATTTTTGATAAAAGTGTCAATATTGTCTGGTTATTTTTTGGAGTTCAACGAGGGTTGTTCACTTGTTTTGTTATTTTATTGTTGCAAAGAATCAGTGCAAATTTGCTGGGAGAAGTGGTGACATTTTTAAAGGAGGGGTTTGGGTTTCAAAAACAGGGGTGTCAATAGCTTCTCAGTTTGTGTTCTTGTCAGTTCTTACATCCTTGTGACCCCATGAAAAGCCATTTGTCGCAATTCAAGTCCTGTTACAAATAGGGCTGCGTAAATAATCAAATTTTAATTGCGATCATGATATTGGCTGCCACGATCAATTAAGCTGATCCTCGGCGATATTAACATTTATTTTAATAAAAATGTAAACAAGTATGGAATACATTATAATCAACCTTAATTTTTTGTAACAGGAAATGTTCCTAAGAGTACGGCTGTATGTTGTTTCAAAGAAAGTACAATTCTCTTACCATAACCATACTTGCAGAGACCCCTGTGGAGTCCATGATATTGAGAAATGTTTTTGGCCATGACTGTGGCTACACCAAGATGTTTAAATAAACAAACAGCTTTTCTTAAAAATACATTAAAAGTGTGACACACTTATGTGTTTGCTAAGTACATTTATTAACAAAACATACTTTTCAAGTGTAGCCAACAACGGGTCTGGCTGTGGGCATCCCTGGACCTGGAACAGCTGGTCTCTGCTCAGTCTGATGATCTCACACAGTGACTGTGAGGCATTGGAATGTCTCTGTGTGGAAGAAATTAATCAATCAGATAATAAAGAAATAAATGACATACAAATATAATAAAAATAAAATAAAAAAATGAGAAGAAACAAATATGAATGCAAATAAGAATACTAATGCTTAATTTTCCAAACTTGAATGGCTTTTTCTATACTGTAATTGTCATTCGCACTTGAGACACCACACGCCAATCATGACATTATGAAAGACACATTTGGAGAGTAAAAATGTGCAGTATTTGAAAAAACAATTACTAACCCCAATCTTAATGACGTTGGGAAGTTGTGTAAAAAACAAAAGTGTTTCACAATGTATACATGGACATATACATGGCTCCAGACTGTGCTTAAAAGGTTGCATTTTGCGCGTAAAATCTGAGAAACCGTAAGTAAGTTTTTCATCAGTGCATGTGCAACAAGTAAATTTGAAGTACCGGTAATCTTTTGTTCCTGAATAACTTACTTCAATCCATTTATCAGTTATAGTTGAAATATCATTTACACAAGTCAATTTAGGGCATAGGTGTCAAACTCAAGGCCCGGGGGCCAGATTCGGCCCGCCACATCAATTTATGAGGCCAGCGAAATCCTGAGCAAACTTCAAATTTCTGGTTAAAATACTAAATTTGCAAGTTGACCTCAACATTTAAAAAGTTGGGGGTAAAAATAACAAGCATTTTTTGCTCCCAATATTTCTTTTGAACAGTTTTTACCGGGCTCTTATTTCAAAACTAGTTAGACGTGTGACAAATACACCTAAAATTCATTTGATTTCACAATTATACCGGCCCTCTGACAAAAACTATAACTACAATCCGGCCCCTGATAAATATGAGTTAGACACCCCTGATTTAGGGTGTGCACGCCCATAATATCTACTTATTGCATACCTACAATTTCATGTTCGTGGGTCACTGTGCTTGTGGTCTAAAAGTATCATGAACCCAACTTTATTCTTGTGAATTCATTAAAAAGAAAACACATTTCATGTCAAAACTGGTGAATGTTATTGTCTTTTTGTCTTTTTTGTAACTATTCATGTTTGGATTTGAGGCCTGCATCACAAAGCTTCTGTTATGACCCGTGGGTCATATGTAGTTTTTGTTTGTGTTCTGCTGTGTTCTCCTTTGTTTGTGTGTGTGCGTGTGCATGAGTTCCTTTTGGTTGGAGTGTGTCAATTGTGTGCAGGTGGTGTCATCCCATTGGCTGGCTCTCCTGATTTGCCGCCCTATTTAAACAGCCCACGGACCAAACTCTGTCTCTCTCCGGTCATCCCAATGCCAGAAAACGCCACCAGGAACTGTTAGAAATAGTGTTAGCTGTGCTTGTTAGCTGTGCTTGTAAGAATCTGTAGATCCAGCAGTAGTAGGAGGGAGATGCCGTTTTTGTTTAACCCTTTTTCTCCTGTTTTTGCGTTAGGTAGATAGTGAGCCAATTGTCATTCGTTTCCTTTTTGTTTGGCTAGTTAGTTAGGGATTCAGAAGATCTTTTGTTTATTATTTTGTTTGTTTGCTCTCCCTCTGAAGACAATAAAAGCTGCTGTTTTTGTTCAACACTTTTAGTTTCACGGGCCTTTTCTGGTGGTGAGGGTACGGACGGGGGAGCATACATGTTATATCCCAGTTCCCCTAGGCTGGGTGTAACAGCTTCGTGATAGGGACTACAAAAAACCGGGAAACTTGAAAATGCTAAAAATAACACCAGTTTTGAACATTTCACACGTGGGCAGTTTAGGTGGAAATAGGAGTGTGTCATGATTGGGCAAGAAAAAAAAACAAATAAAACAAAACATAATTGAAGGGTTGAGATGGTCACAAGAAAGGATGGAGGCAAAGATTGCGTTTCCAACAGTAGAAACCAGTTCAATATCTTCCTGATGTACCATGGGAGGAGTTTGTGTACTTTCCTCTTTCACACACTAAAAACATTCTGGGTCATGAAGGTTCCACCAGGACCACCTCTGAAGAAAAAAATGGATGATCTTCCATTTCCACCACTTTTATTTTCTTATTATAAAGCCAAGATTCTGATATGTAGAGGTATAGTATTTGTACTTGTTGCTTATTTTTACAGGGCATTTTGGTGCTGTCGGTGTCCTGATACAGGGGTGAATTATTAGGTTTATCATAACGCGAGAAGGCGATCACTCCTCTGTCACGCGACACTCCTTTCTCCTTTTTTTGACAGATGGCTTCTATGAAGTCCTCAATGTATGTGGATCCCCTGCTTATTTTTTATTTTTCAAGATTAACAACAATTGATCTGGGTCTGGTCTTTCTAGGTTCAGGCTTTCCTGTGCGTTGAGCTCTCTTCATGTCAATTCTTGCCTCCAGCTGTATTTGTTCTTTAAAAAGTTTCAATGCTTTTTCTTCAGTTTAAGTCCATGCTTGAACAGGTGTTTCCTTTTTCCGTAAATAAACAAGTTATTCATCTTTTGCGTGGCCTTCCAAACCATCTTCCTTAACACTAATAAGCAGTCACGTTGCTTATAAATTTCAATTAGCATATTTTTGCAGTGTTCTGTGGTTAGTTTGAGTGATCCTGATATCATCAACCTCCTTTGACTGAATTGAATGCTGGCTCTACCTATTGCAGTTCCTTTGTGGTAGATCTCTTTGCAGTAGTAATATTTCTTTTACAGTATCTGTGTATAGGTCATGTAGTCTTCATCCAGCTTCAGTTCAGGCTTCACCGTAGAAGTGACAGTTGTATTGAAATGAATTTGCACACACAGGTTTTCGATTTGTAGGCCCAAATTTGACTCAGTCAGAAGAAAAAAATTCAAACCCTCACAGTTTTGATTCATACTCAAATGCAAGCATTTAAGATAAACATAATACTGTAGCATAATTACGGATACACGGTTTGTTAATCGCACATATGTCTTTTTGACAGTTATTTTAATCTACACATCAACACCAAATTTTCCGAGCGTAATAGTGACATTGAAAAAACTGTTGAACTTACATCCTCATCCTGAGAGGGCTGTACCATATCCACCAGCCTCTGAATTACATTTTCTTGATTCAGCCACTGAAACAACAAAGAAGCCAAGGTGACTGAAGGGTGACCCAAGTAGTCTGTCACCTCTAACAGCAGAAACAAAGAGAGGGTCCTTAGTTATAAGCCCAAGTCGCTAGACGGCAGTAATGTCTCAAATTATGTGCAATCAGAAAGAACTTCCGCCTCTGACGCCACCAGTATCCGTGTCTTTGGCGGGAAAAAGAGTAGCGCGATGACGGAAATCTCAGTTGAAGCTGGTTACACGCAACTACGAAACCAGAGGCTTGGGCAAACCTCCACTTTGGCCGGAGGTTTTATAACATTTCAAATACTGTATAGCAAATAGGGCAAAACGGAGACATTTACTGCCCGTTTGCAAGAACCTCAGCTCCATGTAGACAAGAACTACATCGACAAGGGGGTCGAGCCTTTTCAGTTGCTGGCACTGTTGTAAAGGCCACATGGTAAATGCTAGGCAAGCTCCCTGTGCCCCTTTTAAAAGCTTGTCTTAAAACTATTTGATTCAACAGGAGACTCGGCATTGTCATTGTTTTGTGGTGATTGAGGTTTTCTGTCATTTTTTGTTATTATTTACAATTCGTCATTAATTTTCTTAAGACACATTTAAGCCATGTACAGCATTTTGTACGCAACAGTGCTTGTTTTAAAGTGCTCTAAAATAAATGCAGTTGAGTTGAGCTGCTCACAGCGCTCGCATTGTATTTCCAAACGGCCAGAATGCAGCCAACCTTTACTTTGCAGATTTTGCCCATCACTGGTTATTTTTGGAAATCTCCCACCGAATATAAGAAAAACAATTGATATTTTTGACCAATCCTACTACCCACATTAAGGACATCCTGCCGCAACAGCTGTGGTTCAATGCAGGTGAGCATTCTGAGAAGCAGATCCATGATGGCTGATGTCCCTATGTGTTTAATCATCAGGTCTACAAAGTCGTCCCTCTTCCGGAGAAACCCAACTATCTAAACACACAAATACATGACATTATTATGGTGTGCACCGATGCTCTATCCCACTATCCATCCCATCATTTTGTCAAGTGCTTACCTGTTCAGGTTTGCGTCCTATGAGAATAGATAACACCTTAGAAAAGAAGCTGGCCAGTAGAGGATTTAGAGGGGCCTCATTCTGGAGAAAGCCATACAATTTCATCAGCAGTTTTTCATCTTCCACTAGTCTGTCATTAATTTGGCTCACATCTGACGTAAGTAGCTCACATGATATGTTGGGATACCTGTTAAAAAAAAATAAAATAAAATAAAATACACATATATTGTACATACACACACACTAGGCCTGGTCCATATATACATTTTTTTAGATGAATATAAAACTTTTAAAACAGACAACTAAGAATAATAAAAATTCATTTTTCCTCTCCTTTTACTACGGCCGATTTTGCCCTGAGCATTCATAGCTTCTGTCTTCTTCTTGTTCACTTCACACGAACTTGAGGCTAACGCAACATGGCTACAGCTAGAAACAGTGAATAGTTTGTTCTAAGACAGGAGTTCTATCGTTAGTGGTCTGGGTTTGTAGCAAAATGACGTGGGACAAGTAACCCAAGTTGCAAGTTTTGTTTAAAGTCTGTTGCAACAAAAAGCAGCAGCACAACTAACTTATTTCAGCAACTCAAACACAACTTTGTTATAAGATCACTAATTAAGGGCGATTATTTATATTACAAATGTTGAAAAAAAAATCTCATTCTCATGGACTCATTCTCATAAAACATCTCGTCTCATGGGATTTGTGTCATGTGCAATCCCTAAAATACAAAAATAAGCGGGTATTGGGGACAAGAAAAAAAAAGCTTGCGTTTGTTATTTGTAAAAAAAAAAAAAAAAAAAAAAAGTAATCTTACTTGTATTTAATGTTGTCCTCAACATCAGGACTTGGTTCCTGCGTGATGAAGGTGACAAGTTCCTCCATACACTCTGGTCGCAGAAGAAACTCAACCAATTTGTGGTTTTGGGCTTTGCATTCTTGTAGAACGTCCTCCTCATCCATTACATCTGTTAGTCTTACATCGTCTCTCTCCAGCAAAGTGTCAATGTGGGAAGTGGCATGGAGGTCAAACTTCCAAAACATATTTGTCCTATAAAAGAGAGACACATGGGAATTGTTTTTATTCTCCCGCTGGACCACTGACTCCAAGGATTATGTGGCTTTCGTGCTGCGCAAACCAGTAAAAATGACTGTGCTTCCAGCAGTAACTTTAAAATAAAATTGTCCCAATGGCGTTTGTTTGATACATTCAGTGCTATCGTTTGCCTGCCTCCACGACGCAGAATTTTTGCCATTGGGGCAAATACTTTCAAATCAATGTGCATTCTACAGACCCCAATTTTTTTTCTGAGGGGTGTTGCGAAACAATTGGTTCACACAAGGCAAATGCAGTCAGCAGCGGGAGCCTGCTCTAGATGTGACTTATTCTCTTTGGCTGCCTTAGCCAATCACTTTCTCACGTTCACTACCTGGTTTGTCAGCTTGAGTTACCACTGTAAATTACTGTATATGCTTATGCTACTTTCATACCGCGTTTTTGTTATCGTTCGAAGTAGGACGCGAGCAGTATATCGGGCAAAAGCGTGGGTCAGAAAGGATTCTCCCGATATGCTCAGAAATGAACAAACTGGCAAATGTTTAATGCTTTGAACATATAATTTTGACGCTCACTTGCAAAGGTTTATTTTCATCTCTCCTTTGTCATAAATGTACTGAGAAATAATCATATTTTTCACTTGGACAACATTTTTTAGATTTTTGTTTAATCTTATATCATAATGTAAAAGTTATAGAATTTAAAGCGTACAATCTTGTTAAAGCTTACCCGCTCTTGGTGGACAAATAATTTGAAATTATTATGACTTATTTTAGGTTTTGGCACATATAATGCTAAGTTTTAATTGCTGATGCGGGTTTATTGATGTTTGAATGCTCTGAAAAAAAAAAAAAGCCTGTGCACGTGCATACGGGTGCGCATGATCACTGAAGGCCTAAGTGTGAAATGCACAAACAGCCACTGGCATTACTTGAAATCCCATGTTTTATTTTTGATTATGTCTGGCTTCCTTCAAAAACAGCCCCATCGCCAGACAGATTTTACTGGGACACAATCCGGATCCAAAACCAAAAAATAAAATAAAATCACTTTAGACCGCACATGCCACATACCACTTAGTATAGCATGTAATTGATTGCTACTGTATTCACTCCACATGAACAATGCACGCATGGCTGATTAATATAGTAATTTATTCACATGTAGCTGATATTACGTGAGCGCGCGAGAGCGTGGTCGATGATGAGAATCACTGCAAGAAGTCGGTAAGTTTAGCCAACAACAATGTATTAAAATTATTATATTGAATAGACTTGTACAACGCTGCTATGCTGCTAGGTTGTTTTTTTTTTGTGTGTGTTTTTATTTGTATAGTGGACCCCCGGTTTATGACGTCGCTGCCTAACGTTTTTTTTTCACCTTACGACGTGGCCGGCGATGTTTTTTTGTCCCCTCTTTACGTCATTTCTTTCGCCTTACAACACATCCAACACAGCGGTCAGTGTGCGCTCATACGTCTGTACACACGTCACCGCTACGTCACTACAATGTTTGTCTGCTATTGGTCGGTGTCACGACTCCCTAAGATACTGGTCTACTATTGGTTGGCATCACGGAGTCATGACGATGCTGGTCTGCTACTGGTCGGCGCACATGGTCACATGGTTTTTTTATTTATGTTATTTAATTGTATACATGTACATTATATATAGGGAGCACTTTGTATAGTATTTTGATACCAGTTTTTAATGCATAATTTTGATGTTTTTACCTGGGGGTTTTTACATGCTTTAGCTAATTAACATAGGTTTGCCTGCCATATGGCGAATTCGCATTACGATCCGAACCACGAAACGTCTTAGTCTCGTAAACCGGGGGTCTACCGTATGTCTGTTTTAACACTGTTGTGGTCAAATCATTTTTGCCCAAGACAAATTTCCCCCTGGGGACAATAAAGTTAATCTTATCTTAAAGTGTAACTCCGAGATGGATATTCGCTAAATAGGCAATATAAGTCTTTCCTAAGGTCATTCTAAGTTAGCTAATGTTATTCCTCGTGTCAAGTCAACCATAATTATTTGCTGTTCAAGCTGTCGGGGGAATTTGCAGTGAGTTTCATCAGCATTAAACATAATGATGCTTTTGGTCTGTTGGCTCTGCGTCAATGTAGGAATAATCCTACATTTATCATACATTTGCTTAAACATAATGAAGCATATGTTGAAGCAACATATGTTTGCAGTAGCAGATTGTTCATTTTGTCAAAACTTATTGCTCGCAGTAAAAAAAAAAGTGTTGGGTGGAGTCGAGCCAAGAGACCCTTATCAGCTCTGCGGCTGCCGCATGAAGCCAACTGGAGGCTTAGACTACCAAGACTCACCAATGACGAAGGTAGTTGAGAGTTTATAAATGGGCAGAATAAATTACTAAGCAAAAATATTTTGACCTGCATGACTCATGACTGTGTTCAATAAAAAACAGAGTTGAACAGAGGGCCGGCAGAACGTCGGGCGAGACTATCCACTGGTCTTATCCCGTTCTTCTTGCAGTTCCATTCTACTTGCAAGTAAAATTGTCTTGGTGTCTTTGCTTCTTCTTTGAGTGGTGTGATTCTACAAATGTCTAATAGATGAACCTAACATTTAATGATCATTTTGAGTAAGCTTGTGTTAGTTGACACAGATAGCCGCTGAGTCAGGGGTGTCAAACATCCGGCCCGAAGGCATGTTCTAGCCTGCAAATGGGTTTAATTCGGCCCGCAAAATTATTTTGTGGACTATAATGAGCTGAATGCTTTAATAAATGAAACAATTAAAATGCTTTATGATTAATAGTAATGTTACTATTTAATGATTAATAATGATCTTGTACAGTACTTGTTTTATTTTGGACAGTATTAAAAAATAAACAATTTTAACTCAGGTTTTTGAAGTTTTAAAGTTATATAATAGATAACCATGATTTTATTGGTCCGTCCAGTTTGGGAATAGATTTTCCTCCATGTGGCCAGCAAGCTTAAACGAGTTTAAAACCCCTGCCCTGGATGACGCAGTGGTTCTTAAATGGTCTACCTTAAGGAGGAAAAACATTTTACCCTATCATGAAGTTGTGGGTCAAATTTTTAAACAATTCAAATTTATTTCACAGAAAAGATGCACAGTGGAGTTGTCTTGAGAAAGATTCAGGGATCTACCACACCCACCCCCTTTTCTAAAAGGTTGTCTAAAAAAGTGCTTTCAGCCCAAAAGAGGACCATGCCTTTTAAAAGTTTTTTTTTTTTTTTGGTATTAGTGACAAGTCAAATAATACACAATCACGGAAACAATGAGCCAGAAAGTAACGAAGCGAACACTAAATGCTTCAGAAGCTCCAGAAGAGGAATAAAACAGACATGTGGAAACTAAAGCAAAAACTCAAAGTATAAAAGTATACTTTTATACCAAAATTGAGTTATATCAGTGGTTGCGATTTGAAGAAGTTGACGACAGGTGCTACATGTAAATCCATTCTATTTTAATACATTTTACTGTGACATTAGTGAATATCTTTTGTTGGTTTTGGCTCACTTCTTGTAAATACAGTTTGAATTACTTTGTCCTTTTTGTTGCACAATTTTTGAGACTACAAACATTTCTGCTGGGACCCATCGTTTTTCAGTATTGCAAATCCCGGGGACTCAGCAGTTTTCAGGGTTAAAATGAGCATTGTAATACGGTTACAAATACTGATGAGATTAGATAACAATTTGTGGCTTGCTCTTCAATTGCAGCTTTTTACAGGGACAGTGCTAGTATATTGTATAAAATGGTTTTCTTGTTTTGCAGCTGGAAGAAAAATAAAGAGGAAATACTGATGCAAGAGTGCAAATATTTCATTTGTGTGTTGTACTAGTTGTGTAACCTTCATCTACAAACCTATTTTTGAGTAGTCCAGACACCAGACTTCAGGTTAAAAAAAATGGCTATTTAGGGATGTGATATTTGTGGCCCATTCCAGGTTAGTCAGCACTTCCAGGTTAGTCAGCAAAATGGCAATGACCATCAGAACAGTGGTTCACATCCAGCACTACCCCACCTGCAAACAGCAATGGCACATGAGTGAGTCGAGTCTCCAATTGTAAACAACACTGCGTTAATCAGATATCAAGAGGAATTGCCAATTCAGGGCACTAAAAAAACAACTTCATCACGGTGGCATTTTATTGCACGGAACCTGTTGAGAAAGTTTAGCGCAGCATCTAGAATAAATTAACTGCTGTTTTTATTCTGACAGCCTAACACGACTGCTGTCACTATATTACTATTGCAGTGGTTCTCAAAGTGGGGTCTGCAGCCTGCCTGCATGGGGGTCTGAGAAAAAATGTGGTTATTAAGAAAAAATATACTTGTGTTCATTTCATTTGATCTTATATAAATTTAAAATGCAATCAGGTCTTTTTAATAAATCAACTCAACCAGTTTAATATATTTTTTAAAATGTAATAATTTGTCAAACAGACTCACGTAATCCACATCATCATCAAATAGCTTGATTATTTCGTCACTAAATATTTGGTAGCAACCTGTTTGAAGGAAATTACATATGTATGGATAGATCTGATGCCACTGAATATTTTGAAAGATTGAAAGAAAAAAAAAATCATAATTGGCTTTGTATCACGCTTTAAAACTCCTTTCACCATTGTGGTCAAAAAGGTGTCATTGGTAGTTAAATCAAATCATGTGCACAAGGAATATTTGACTTTATTACCCTTTTAGAGTCAACCCAAGTTAGGTGATTATAAGGCCAGGCTAATGTAAAATCCGCGAACAGGGGTTATAGGATCATGAATACTTTTACAATTTAACATAAAATAAATCGAAATCGAACGCAACCAGCGTTTTGAGAACCATTGCCCGGGTTTTTTTTTTTTTTTTATTTTGTGCTTGGAGAGTTGAATCTTGAGGACTAAGACAAAATGCGATTGGGCAAAAACTCTGCTTTTGAAATTCTCCAGCTAAAAACATTGAAAATGTGTTGTCAGACACTTATCTACGGCAGTGAAATACTCGTCAAGTAACATATAAGACATGCGGGTTTAGTCAAAGGTTGCCAAGATGTAAGGTAGTAGCTAGCAGTGGACTTTTGAGCTATAAACCTGGCTTCGGCTCCTCTGTATTTCCGCGTAAACTTCTTCATTGGTTGTGCCAAATGTAATTTCGCATTGCAACAAGCATGCATTGCTCAAAGCTAACGCAACTTAAAACCTAGCTTCAACGACAAGGAACATAAACGAAGCAGTTGACCATCAGCTGAACCAAACAAATTCACCTTATTTCATTACGCCAATTAAATTGCTTCATTATTACAGTCACATATTAGTAAGATGAATGCACCACCGGCTACAGAATCACTGCTGGCAAGTCGTTCCTCTAGCCAATGTACCTACCAACAGATTTGAGAACGGCGGGTCTCCAACATGAATGTCTCTCCAGAAGTTCAAAAGTAATTATGGATATCAAAGGCGAACACATATAAGACGTGATGAAAACATAAAACATTTAAAACTGACTGGATGTGACCAACGTGAGACAGTCGGCAATGAAGGACACTTTTCAAGATGGCGTTCCGACCAGTCAATAGCATCGATCCCTTCCCCCACAGCACAAAAGGGGTCGGTCACGCAGGCAGTAACAGTAATTCCATTGGTTTGCAACCTAATCACTCAAAACAGCCTTTGTCTTCTATTGGCTGCCAAGATCGGAGTACAGCAATATTGTAACGAATCATGCTATTGTTGTTTATTTATTTATTTGCAACATTATATTAATATTGAAAAATGTATGGGAGCTTTTATCAAGCATAAAAAAACACAAATCATGTTAGCTAACAAAGACCAATTTTAGAAATTCCGAAAAAAAAACCAATCGATTTTGAAATCACTCAAAATTACATTCGTCCATTCTCACTTAAGCTGATGCGGGCCATTTTTGACAGACGCCCATCAGCACCAGAGGAAAATGGCATTGAGTTTCTCACCAGATCCTTAATCTACACCTTGCAAGCTGTCAAATGAGACCAATTTTATAAAATCCGATTTGCAAAATTTGAGTGAATTGAGTTTGAAATCACACAAAATTACACTACTCCATTTTCTCACTTAAGGTGATGCTGGCCATGTTTGGCAATCTCCCATCGGCACCAGTGTAAAATGGCATTGACTTTCCTACCTGATTCCTAATCTACATATTGCTAGCTGTCAAATGAGACCCATTTTGGAAAATCTGATTTGCATGATGCACTAATTATGATGTAAACAGTTAGTGCATTTAACAATTTTAACATCAATGCCATTTTGCCCTGATGCTGGTGCTTCAAAGGTGTAGATTAACAATCGGGTGAGAAACACAACGCTATTTTACTCTGGTGCTGATTGGAGACACTAAAACATGGTCAGCAGAAATTAAAGTGAGAGTGGAATAATGTAATTTTGTGTGATTTGAAAAGCAATTCATTTCAATTTTTGCAAAACGGATTTTCCAAAATTGATCTCATTTGACAGCTTGCAATATGTAGATTAAGAATCAGGTTGGAAACTCAATGCCATTTTACTCTGATGCTGATGAGAGATTGCCAAACATAGCTAGCATCACCTTAAGTGAGAATGGAGTAATGTCATTTTGTGTGATTTCAAATTCAATTTATTTCAATTTTTGCTAATAAGATTTTCCAAAATTGGTTTCATTAGACAGCTACAAGGTGTTGATTAAGAATCACATGAGAAACTCAATGCTATTGTACCCTGGGGCTGATGGGGGCATGGCCTGAATCGTTCGAACTGAGATGTACATTACTGCATATCCACTCGGGTGTCCCAAGAAGTTTTTTAAAACACCGTCGCGCGTGTGTGCAGCCATGCTTCGTTGTCTCGTTGCCGCCTTGGTTAAACAATTGAAGTTTGCAAATCCAGTGTCGCTCCAAACACCAAATCGATCCTTTGCAAAACAAAAGGCATTCCCAGCAGAACTATTTGCCAGGGTTAACTCATACCCCTGGTAGCCCAGTGAGAAATATGGCCAAGTCGGGACAGGTTAGCTAATAGCTACGCTACACCTCTAAAGCAATCAGAAAAACCCAACACCGCATAGCTTGCTTGTTGAGCATTGCACCGCCTTCCTGCAGTGAACATCCACTCACGTCACATTCACGTCATGATCTTATGACTCGGTTGGCTATTACAGCTGTCTATTAAGTTATACAGGCTGCTCACATATCCATCTGCGCTTGCGCAGAAGCCTGCAACTGTTGAAGTGAATGCCCTCGCGCCTCCGGGAACAGGGCGATTACATACAGCCTGGCAACACAAGTTAGCTGAATTTTAATTGGCTAACAACTCCAATTTATAACTACAACACTAGAAGCAGCGTAACAAAATGGATAAATACGACACGAAAAGAACAGAAAATGAAGAATAATTTTATTTTTTAAAAAAAGCTAAGTAATAAAGGGATTAAAAGACAAAAACAGATTTTGCAATTTGTCTTTAAAGGTTTATAATACAATACAGGTTACTTTGAAATGACAGTAATAAGTAATAAATAATGCATTACAGTTTTGAAGTAACTTCCCCAACACTGATTACTAATAAATATATGGCACAATTCCACTAGAAAAGATCCACCACATGCTGCAATGGCCTCTTAGATGTTTGCCATTGATTTTAGGACTTGATGAAGTGTTATAGTACTTTGGCAGTCCAGTTTGTCATCCTCTGATGACCCTCACATATCCCACTGGGCATATTCCTCTTCCTCTTTTCATTAATACGCCAGTCTTGGCAATATTTCCAGTGTTCTTGGAAATTCAAACGGTATAACCTTCTTGTTGGCTGGCCACTATGTTTGTACCAGGTCTGATTGTTTTACAGGTACTGTATTATCCATTTCACATGCCTGTTTGATTTGTGCAAGCTTACAGTCTGCTGCTAGCAACAGTTGCCAAATTTGGTTGCTGGATATGCACACATCTTCCAACTGATAGTCCTTTACCGTAGGCAGATGTTCTATTGTGTATAGTGCACGTTCACTATGGTCGCCGTTAACATGATGTCACTGGCGAGGTGAGGAAGGGTTCTCAGGTAGCAAGTGGGACGTCGGAGACTAAATGTTCTCTGCAATAGAGCAGAGTAGAGTCGTGTAGAGCAGAGTGGATACCATCGGTGGAAACATAACATTGACTGGCCTGAGCTCTGCAAATCAAGGGAGAAAACGTTTCCATATCGTGAACCAATGTTGGGCATGTTACTTCAAAACTGTAATGCATTATTTATCACGTATTACCGTCATTTCAAAGTAATTAGTTGAATTACAACATTACTGTATTTGAAAAGTAATGCATTACACTACTATTGCATCATTTATATTACTCTCACCACCATAACCGGAAATATGGATTCTTACCGTAGCTCATTAAGCTCATTAAACATCCAGTGAATGGTTGGCTTAAGCCTAAAACCAGTACAAATCATTTCACCTTCACTGTACGGTAAACCTTTAAGACAATATACTTTTTATTTTTTGGATTTAAATCTCTTTATAATTTAGCTTCACAGCATAGTGATGCATTGTTCATGCTGTAGGTAAAAACAGTTTGTGCATTTCACAAGTTCAATATTATATTCAAATTCAACATTAATATTCAAATTCAAGATCAGTTGGCTTGGTTAGAGACAAAGCTTTCAAAAACAGATGGTTTCAGTGGAGCTAACGTTAGCAGCTAGCCTACATCATTAAGGCGTTTAACGTACTGGCTAACATGATTTTTGTATGCTTTATCTTGATACATATTGCCCAACTATTTATAGACTAGCATTAATAACAATTGTACAATGAAAATTAGTGTTATCTTACCTTGTGTATATTGCTAGTTGCAGCAGGGATCTTGCTAACAAGGTTTCCAAATGCTGGCGAATCCACCGTGGAAAGCGGCAGCATATTCTCCTAACGAGTCTTCCAACCTCTTGATGTGGAAGTGGCATCCCTCAGCGAGAGAGCGCAATCCTCTGCGTGTTTTCTTTTCACTAACTTCACGTTACTAAGGCCCTGGTTTGTCAAATTACTGGTCCTATTTCACGAAGTGGACAGCTTTTTAGGTGCCGCGCACAAAGTACACCTCACAATTATTATTTTCTTGTCTTTATCTCTGATGAATTGAAAGCATTGGTCGTCTGTCCATCTTGTGTACATATTGTCCATATTCAAACTGCCGTTTTATCTCAGCTGTATCAGCAAGTAAACATTTTACCCCAGACTTTTATCCTCTGATCTCGCGGTGTTGTTTGCAAATTTGAGGGGAAAAACACCACTAAAAATGTATTGTTATGCATTACTTTGCTCTCATTTGTAATGAGTGGAATATTGCTAATTTTTGTGTGCAATATATTACACTACTGCATTACAGCAAAAAGTAATGCATTACAGTAATTATATTACTTTTGTAATGCGTTACTCCCAATGTCATGAACCACCTCCACAAACCTTTTCACATTTGCAATGTCTTTAGGTGTAGACATTTAGGATGAAAGGAAAATTAATGGAGCACTTTACGACGGATATATTGTCTGCTACAGAGCGCTCTTGGCCACAGAGTAATACTCTGAGGCTAACACTAAAACTTCTAAAGGTTCATTTTTAGTGGGACAACAACAACACACAAAGGATTGGCTTCAGCCAGAGCCCAGACTTGAGTCAGCTTGAACATCACTGGCTGTATACACCGATGTCTCTTATCCATTCAGGGATTCCATTCAGAGACATGAAATCAGACACTTGTGAGCAATCGTCCCATTGTCTGTACAATAGCGCCTCCCTGTGACGCAAGCGTAAAGTTGCCCATCAACTGCGGTACGTCATACGCCATACCCCTTAAAACCCATACTTTTACTCAGGTTGTTACTTTAAAAAAAAGAAAAGAAAACAAAACGAAAAACAAGAATGAATGTGACCTTTTCTCCCACGTTTCAAATTCAAAAAATAACTCAGCCAAACTTCTCATTTCAACTTTGTTACAGGCTTTGTCATTATATCAACGACCATGTAGTCAGTTGGACAATCCACCAAAATCACTCACCCCTCATTCACAAAAGACCTTATGAAATCATATTTTATGTCCACGTGTTTCTGTCTGTCTGTTGACAGGATTCTCAGCGAGAAAAATGGTCTCCTCCTTGTCGTCATGCACAATTGTTAGGATGTATTTGTTGTCGCCAATACCTTTATAATAGTAATGTTTTTCAAATAACATATGGATTTTGAGTCACAGGTTGCTTGCAAGCTATAGTCCAATTACATAAAATCATACATGAATAACTTCGACATTCACATTGCTAACTACCTGCAGTGATGATGACTCACCTGAGGAGGGCATGAGTAGATAAAACTCCCGGGCAGGAGTACTGTAGCTCAGTGGTCCCCAACTCCCGGTACCCATGGGTCATTTGAATGTTCCCGAAGTTGATTGGCTGTCGCGACGTGAAACGCGGAAAAAGTAAAAAAAAAAAAAAAAAAAAAAAAAAACACGCGAAAGGCGAAATTTCGCTTCTCGTGACCGCGCGCGGTCCATTAGCGTCCATCGCGTCGCCCGGCGTGGTGACAACATGACAAAGTTGAACATGACGCAAGCACTTCATTTATCCCACTACCAGGACTGTGCCATCACTTAGCTAAAATATTGCTAGGATGATGTGGGGGGGACAAAATGACCCATCTGGATGAGATTTCAGCTCTCTTGTGTCCCTCTTTCGACGCTTTGACGTAAAATCCAAAGAATGGGACAAAATACTGCACAAGAACTTTATTGCAGTTCTATTCAACAATTTCAAGCAATTTTATTGTCGCATAGTTTGTGAAAAACGTACATCACATACATATCATTTTCTAAAATATTAAACATGAAATCCATCATTGATTTAAAAAATTGAAAATTCACATGTACGTACAGTGATTTCTGGACAATTCAATTTTTTTTGGGCCAATTCCCTACATAAAGTGACATAAAATCTTTAATTCATAAATTGACTGTTCCAAACTTGCTCATTTTCATTCTGGGACAAATCGTTTTTGATATGCAGTATAAGTGGTTTGAATACTTGTAACATACCTAGATTGTACATACCTACATCATGGGTTTGATCACCATATGCATATCTGATGTTGGCACACCGTGGTTCAAGGCCTGTCAGGAGCTTGTGTGAATGCTCAGACCCATTGAAAATTAGGCCTTGTCTACATGTACCGTATTTTCCGCACTATAAGGCATACCGGATTATAAGGCGCACCCTCAATTAATGACATATTTTAAAACTTTTTCCATATAAAAGGTGCATCGGATTATAAGGCGCACCCTCAATTAATGACATATTTTAAAACTTTTTCCATATAAAAGGTGCATCGGATTATAAGGCGCACCCTCAATTAATGACATTTTAAAACTTTTTCAATCACAATTTAGTAATACTCAAAGTAATAACAATAACTCTAAAATCTCAATAGCATAATAACTCAATGTCAATATGACCAAACTTGTTCAACTGTAAACACACAAAAGAAACAGGTAAAGCTTACTTTATCGGTTCATTCCCCATCTACGAATCTCAATCTCAGTATTGATCCATATTTAAGGCAACCCTGATTCTATAAGGCGCACCATCAGCTTTTTAAAAAAAAATCAAGGCTTTTAGATGCGCCTTATAGTGCGGAAAATACGGTAACCGGCTTATTTAAACCAGCAGTTTTCCCTCTCGCTGTTGATGGTTATTTAAAGAAATCATGTCCATACGAATCCAGGACAGTGAGGTTTCATTCACTTACAAGATTGCCAAGTAGTTCGGCTGCAGTAGTGTCAAACTCTGTCCACTCCGAAAGAACCTCCACCTCTGACGCGTCCAATCAGAAAGAACTTATGCCTATGACATGACAAGTATCTGCGTCTGGTGGGAAAAACAGTAGTGCGGTGACGCAAATCTCTTAAGGTGATTACATGCAAATCTCCACTCTGGCCGGAGGTTTTGAAAGATTCGGTTTTGAAGAAAAAAATATCCCAGCCACATATAGCAAATAGGGCAAAACAAATACATTTACTGCTAGTTGGCATGAACAGCAACGTGTAGATGAGGCCTTAGAGGGAATGTTGGTCCTATTAAATGTTTTTAACCCCTGGGAGAGATTTTGACCCAACTCAGGCTTTTAAATGTTTTTGATGTGTGATATCAAAGGGAATGCGAAATTAATGTAATTACCCCCCCCCCCCCCCCCAAAAAAAAAAAAATAAAAAAACAAAACTAGGAGAGTATAATATTGCATAGATTCTTGAAACATGTCGACTTTCAATGCGAGAGGTACACCCTACAGATGTAAAATTTAGCCTGTCGTGTTCATTTACTGCCATTCAAAATGGCTGATATTGTCCATTTTGGACATGTTGAAAACCAGATGTTTTATCATGCATTTCCCCCGATTTTTGCATTAATCCTTTCAAAGGCAACTCGGTAACAGGGTGCAATAGAATTTTTTATGTTTGGATCCCAAAACCACCAGCAGGCGTTAGCAGACAACTTCTGACATTTGCAAAACTTTCAATGATTTCATTGAGTGGCTTAGCTGAGTCCTGTAAGGCAAAGATCTTGCTATGCATTGTGGGATTTGTGGTTGACAAAAGGCTTTAATCCAAGAACTAAATGTTGAAAGCTTTAATTTTGCAAAAATCCCCGGAAACCCAGGGGTGAATGCTTCAATAAAATCTTCCAAATCATCCGGTTACAACCCGTGGGCCAAAAGTTTGACACTCATGATTTCGAAGCTCTCACTGTATAGCCTGTATAATAATAATAATAATAATAATAATAATAATAATAAAATAAGTAGTTCAAAAATGATACTTCGGACATGTTGGGCTTAGTACTTTGTCAATTTTAATAATGTCAATGCACATTAACTGACAGGAGACCTCATAGAACAAGTTAGGTCAGAGAAAACTGACAGCAGACCTCATAAAACAAGCCAGCAGAAAACAAACTTTAAAAACAAACAAACAAAAAAAAAACATTAGGTCACCAAAAGGTCCAGCAAACTGAAACTGAACTGAAACATCGCATGTTAATTCTCCCAGAAAAGTCAGTCAAAATGGAGAGGTCATGGGATTCAAAAAATAAAACAAAACTTTCAAATAAACTGTTCTGTGGTTGTTTCGGGCATTAGGAATTTATGAAATCAAATTAGCAGAACAAACATCACAGAAAAGTAAGCAACTGAATGACTTAATATGTACAAATATGTTCTATAGTATGGCCAGAAGCATTAGGTAATATTTGCGTGCTAACGTCTCGGGTTGATCCCTTTAGAATCTTTTAATGTACAAAGAACACTCCATGCAGTATGGGAAAATATAAAAAGATAGTGGATTCATATAAGGGATATTTATACTTAGGAAAAACCATACAGGAGCTATCCTTTTGTGTTGTGCATCATACTCACAGTCATAGGAAAATAAAACATGACAACTCTGGGTAAGAAAGGGTAAAGTGTTGCCTTCTGGTCTGAATTTAAGGTATTCTAGTTGGCAAGCGTTTGTTGGTTATGTGCAAGCATTTTTATACTATATTACAGTAATTTCAGAGATAAGGCTGTTTTAGTCTTTTCTAAAGCTTTTTTAATTTTTTTTTTTTTTTACATTGGAGTACACTGTGGAGAAGGGATCTTACTCTTACTTTACTCTTACTTTTAAGACTTGTCCATCTTGGTGAAAATGTCCCCCAAAATCTTGTTCAAGTCTTCGTCAGCACTCATCAGCTACATCACAATATAAAACCTTTCATTTTGAATATCGGCAGCAATCTGCAAAGTTCTACACTGTGTAGACACTTTTGCATAGTATATCTTCAGTTGACTACGATAGACACATTTGCAAAGACATCTTTTCGGCCCTCTTTGATCTTATACACTTTAAAACATCCCATTTCCCAAAAAACATGGATTACCTTATGATGTAAAACCATAGAATGTCATGAAAGGTCGGCGAATAATTGGATTGTATCTACCTTATCATTTAATAAACATAACTTTGCCCATCATACAGGCTGCTGTTTTATTTGTTGACCATTAAAAAAGATACAAATACTGTGTGTCTTGTTTATTCGCACAATGTCAGTTGGCCAACTGACAATGACCTAAGTCAACTCAAATAAGAAGCATGAAACCTAGGAATATTGTTGAGAGGTTTCATGACACTGGTGGTGTCACATGTATTGACGAGCCCTTGGCTACAGTCCCGAGCTTACTTCCTAATGTGACTGGTTCTTTAGACCAGAGTTCTGTATCAGTCCCCTGAGTCAGTTACGTTGTAGTGCTTAACAAATGTATTCAACCACCGCAAAAATGTAGTTTACGACAGCTGCCCATAATAGCTTCAGAAATCACCCACATTGTTTTTTGTTTTAAACTAGCCTCTTTTCATGCCATGTGCGGGATTATAATAATTGTAAGATTAAGATTTCTAATTTCAAATTGCAGTGCTTCATGATGTTGGATAGCCTCCTTTTTATGAAGTGTGGTCCAAGATCTCCTTAAGCATTGTACATATACCTAGCATTCTTCCAATATACCCCCAAAGTATTTATCACTATAGGATGTATTCATTTACTGTAAAAAGTGTCCAAAGAGTGGAATTTTAGGAATATCTCGAACACAGGACTAACATTTAAGTAGGCTGCAAATGCATGGTCCCCACCATGTGTTAGGGTTAAAACTAAACTAGCTCGAAGGAAGTCAGGCTTCTCTATGTAGGGACAAATAAGGAGGAACACAATTTCACAAATAGGAATTCAACAAAATCACAGATCTCTATATCAGATTTAAAACGTTAAACAGTTTGTGTGACTGTGTGTAATGGTACCCCTGTGGCATTTGTAATGACAAAGAAAACGTTGTTATATTGGTAACAGTGTGTTTTGTGTGTGAGAGAACGAGAGGGAAAGCAAGTTACAGAAAAAGGGATTTTAGAGCCGCAGCTGGAACTTGTGGAACAAAACCAGTTCTTCAAAAGATTTTTCCTTTCTTCTTGTTCTTCTCCATTGTCCTAGATCACAAAACAAGAAGGGATGGTAAGAAATAGAGACACATTCTCCAGTTGGCATGCAAGTCCCTTATTATTGAGCACTTGGATTTGTGCATTTGTCATTTACTCTATGCTGTACAACTACAACGCCTGGCATTTTCCTTCCTCTAGAACAGTGGTTCTTAACCTGGGTTCGATCGAACCCTAGGGGTTCGGTGAGTCTGTCTCAGGGGTTTGGTGGAGCCTCCCCCGCAGAGGTTTTTTTTTTTTCTCCCTCCACCGCAGAGGTCCACTCCTCAGTCTAGTCTGCAGTTAGTGGGCACAGTCGTTGAAATCGCCCAGCTCTGAGACTTCCTACCGGTCCTACTGAGCTAAGCCAACGATAGCGCAGCATTGCCACCACAATAATAATTGTCATCACGGTCGCGGCCACTGCCATATTTGCGACAATATAAATGGAAGGGTTTGGTGAAGGAGCATATGAAACATGTAGGGTTCGGTGAGCGCTTAGAGAGGACTGTATATGTGTCTGAGTGAGACTCCCTACCGGTCCGCTTTGAGAGCGCCGAATAAGCAGCAGAGTGAGCCCTCCTTCTCAGTCAGCACTCAGTCTTGTCAGCACGCCCCCCCCCCCCCCCCCCCACCCCCCACCCCCCTGGTATACAATATATACACAATATAAATGTAAGGGTTCAGTGAATGAGCAAATGAAACTGGTAAGGTTCGGTGCCTCCAAAAAGGTTAAGAACCAAGTCCAGTCGGTTAGGTTAGGGATTACGAAAGGGATCTTGGTGACAAGGTTTTGAAATTCTGGTGAATCCACTGTGGGAAGCGACAGCATATGTTCTACGTACGACATACTCCGCCACAAAACATCCACATCCTAAATTTTTGAGGTGGAAGTGGCATCCCTCACTCCACATCTACTGTATTTTCTTCTTGTCTTTATCTCTGACAAACTTAAAGTAATGGGCGCATGTCCATCTTGTATGTATTGACCATATTCAACCTGTAGTTAGCAACTACCACCTTCATCTCTGCTGTAGTAGATACTAACAACAGCAAGTGAACATTTTGCCCTAGACTTTTCTCCCTCTGATCTTGCTATGTATTTGGCAAATGAGGAAAAAAAAAAAAAAAAAAACACTTCCAGGCTAAAATTGCCTTTTAATGCATTGCGTTACTCTCATTTGTAACGAGTAAAATATTACTATTTTTTTGTGTGTAATATTACACTACCATGTTACAGCAAAAAGTAATGCATTACAGTAATTACATTACTTTTGTAATGCATTACTCCCAACACTGATTATGTGTGCCAAACAAAATATGTATTTTATGAATAAATGGAAAATAGATCGTAGAAAATTGCCATGCCATTAATTTCATGCAATTAAAAGGAAAAAAGGTATTTTGGGACAAAGGAGACCAAAATGGAAGTTATTTTACTTTATCATTATTTTCCATAAATTACTTTTCAACAATATATTTACAGTTGAGCCCTGCTATTCGTGAACAATTGGGACCAGACCGGCGTGCACAGCAAAAATCTAAACGTAATTGACACTATTTTGTTAAATATATTATTTTATCTGTCCAACCTGCTTGAGTTAGAATTTCCTCGATGCGGCCCCTGAGCTTAAATTTTTTGTTAGATTTGTTTGCGATTTCTACTCTTATCTACTTTTTAACGACAGCTGTTTTGGAAGCTCAGCGCGAGCTCTCCCTGATTTGTTTTTTTTTTTGTGTGGGGAGACTACGAACTGTGGTTGGTGTTTGGACTGCGACAGTTGCTTTTTGGCAGTGTGTGTGGACTGGCATGGACTTTGATGATGGTGCTGTTTGACTAGTTGACACTGCCCATTCTGGAGGAGCTCCGCCGACACACTGAGCTTGTGCAGGACGAGTAAAGCAACTACATAGTCCAGCGCGTGTTGGCGCGCGGCCGAGCTAATAGCAAAATGAGAATGTGCTGGTAAGTGGAATGAGCGTGGTCCATAAAACGATCATCTGTATGGAAGCTGCTTTAGCAATCTGAATTGCCGACTGCCAACGGAAGAAGCGATTTCTTTTGAAGTCTCGCGCAGCTGCGGTCATATTAGTAGTGGCCTGGACATTGAATTAGTCTAATCTGTACATGATCGAAGATGATTACAATGGAGAGTTTACACTTGAAATCCCATTTTATTCTAAAAGAAATCTAGGGAAGAGGTTTCCAACGGTCTGGTGAACATTGTCTTTGCTCCTCGAACGTCTCTGCCTCCTGCCTGTGTGTTGACAACAACAGTGCCGGGGTCTGCTTCATGAGCTATGCGGCTATGCGGCCTGTGGAGTTTTAATCTACTCCCGCTCTAACTCCTGCCCTAGAGGCACGTTTGTGTCAGTCATGAAGCGCACCCACAGCAAAAGGCACACACACACACACACACACACACATAGTCCGTGCAGAGAGAGGAGCAGACCTTCGCCAGACAGTTGGAAATGTCTTACATAGATTTCTTTGATAATAAAATGGTATTTCAAGATTAAACTTTCCATTGTAATAATTTTTAATCATTTACAGATTGGACTTTGATTCAACCGGCGGGCCGCCGCTAGTATGACCGCAGCTGCGTGAGACTTGAGAGAGGAAAAAGGTTCTGTTGTAAATTCCTCGTTGCTGCTGGGTGGATGTGCATGAGGGTGGATTGCAGCTGTGCGTGTGTAAGCAGGGGGAAGGTCCTTTGTGTTATCTGGTTGGAGCAGGCATGTCACGGGACAGCTAAGCGGGGTTCTACGATGTTTATATGGGGGCTTGTTTACCTTGTATTGGCGGGTGATGAAGGGGCGCGAGCATTAATAGAAATACGGCTTGGTTTATTGTTTTGAAGTAGCTACGTTCAGTTGTGAAGTTGTAAGCAACATAAAGGCCACATTGTTGAGCCTTATGAGTCCTACCGTTCTTTGATCTGAGCTGCTTTGTGAAAGAGGTGCACTTTCTCTCTCCCCATCAAGTTCACTACTATACAGTATAATGGTTAATCATTTAGGATTTCAGTAAATAAGTGTACAGCAGTAATGTTTTTCTTAAATAATATGTATAGCACGAAGACTTTTCAGGTTTTTATTTATTTTTTTGGTTTATTTTTGTTTTATGTGAAAAGTGGGGGCGCTACTTCGTGGATTTTCAGCTATTGCGGCTGGTGCCGGAACGTATCTACTGCGATAAACGAGGGAGTCTGATGTAGCGGACAGAGCATTTGAGCCCTTGAATAAGTGTTGGGAGTATTTTCACGAAGTTCTGTTGAAATAAAAATAAACCCTACATCCTTGTTATCCTGTTTGATCGGCTACGGGCTCCACTCTCGGTCGCCATGTGAACCTTGTGGCCTAAACCTTGTGGCAGTCTCTCGGTCTCCAGCCTGCTTCGTTACAAGAATCACCTTGTTCTTGAAAGCTACTGTAATAGTCCTGTGTGTGGACAAGGATGGTTCAGTCTACTTAATTCTTTTATTAATAATAATGCAGCAGTAGCAGCAACAAGCTGCTCATATTAAACAAGGTTGTTTGCCCTGGCTTCAAACAGCCAACTGACTGGCTCTATTCTCGCTCACTCATTTCCGTAATTACCATATGTAAAAATACGGCTGATAAAGAAATGTCATAACTCGGCTTATGCGGCTACTGGATGCAATTCTCAAATGTTTTTGAATTTAAAAAAATAGGGTAATTAGGGTATGTGTTCTGTTGTATTTTTTTCTTATATTTTATTGGTGTTTTAAATGTTTTTTAATGTTAATGTAGGGCTATATAGGATAGCGGCATGCACAGGTGCAGCCACTCTTGGTTCTTCAAATCCCCCGTTTTATTGTACACCTGTACAATGACAAAGACATTCTATTCTAAGCTATCCTGTGTCTCTCATTGTCATGCCACCATCACCTCTTCTATTTGATGTGACATATTTACATTGAATAGATTGGTCAATGCCTCACTGCGTTGCGGAATTTGTAAAGGTGTTCACTCAGTGTGGTTGACAATAGCAAACCTGGACCACTTTCATTTACTCTAGATGTTTGAAGGTGTTTGTTATTTACTTAGAAGCATCCAATTTGTGCTGCTCAAGGATCCTCTGCTGAGACTCCCAGTTTGCTTTCTCATCTTCAAACACACGTCTCTTCTCCTCAAGCTCTTTGTACTGCGCCTCCAGGTTTCTCTTCATTTGTTCGTGACGTCGCTCCAGCTGAAGGATTAAACAGCAGACAGACATAAAACCACAAACAGGGTCCGAACATATGGATATAAAACAAATTCAGGTAACACAAGAAGAAGGGTCACAAATGTGAGTAGCTTGGCATGGCCTGTCCTTAAAAACAAAACAAAACAAAACAAAAAAACACATGGGACATTTGGGAAATTAGGGAATTCTATAGAAATGATCATTTGGGGTTGTGAACACTGAGAACGCAGAGATTTTTAAAAACATCTGGATTAGTGATATTTATCAGTTTCCCAATTACTGTCAGCTATTATATGATTAGTGTCTTCTCATAAATGGAAATCATTGATTTGTATTCATTTTACTAACAGCTATAATTTTTCTCAACTGTAATTTTAGAAAAATTATTTAAGAACTAGTGGCCCTTCGAGATACCGTAATTATCCAAATATAGGACACACCCTTAATTTTAGGATCAAATTCTGGTATTTTCTCTGCTACTGTTTATAGGACGCACCAACAGTTTGGCGACTGTAAAAACTTTAACCAAACAAAATCAATCTCATCTTTGTGAATTTTTAATATTTTCTTGTTCATATCCGTAGGTTATATATTTGTTATGGGTTAACTGTGTTTCAGAGTTTGCACATTGTGAACAGTCAGTGAACATGTCACCAATGCAACATTCGAAGGAGTTGTTTTTCCTTTTCCGTGCGATACAGCTCGATTTAATTTTGGCACAAATACCTGAAGGTGCGCACCATTCGTATTCGTATAAGTTCGTATAAGTTTACAATTGTGTGTATATGCCAAAAGACCACAATTACTAAACAAGTAAAATCCATGTTCCCAAACAGCACAGCTTGCCACTCTTAATTGAATCAGCTTGAGACGTCTTAGCCTTTACATGATCCTCTTCATTTTAGTCCTACTTTGCACTCTGAATTTTGTGCCCTTGGCCTTTCATGTTTTTTTTTTTTTTTTTGGGGGGGGGGGGGGGGTTATATTGTATTGCATGGCACCTTATACACTGGACAGTAAGTGAACGGTTCCCCCTTTCCTTTGAAGTCTCGCGCAGCTGTGGTCATATGAGCAGCGGCCCGGACATTGAATTAAAATCAAATCCGTACATGATCAAACATGATAACAATGGAGAGTTTACACTTGAAATACCATCTTATTATAAAAAAAAAGTAGGGAAGAGATTTCCAACAGTCTGGTGAACATGTGTGTACACGTGCATGTGTGTGCCTATTGCCTCGACAACAACTGCGTTTTCCCTGTGTGTGTTTCATGATTGACACGGGAGTTGGGGCCGGAGTAGATTACAGGGGCGGGGGTAGATTACAACTCCACTGGGACGTTCCGTGTCAGTCAAGAAACAAATTCTGGCACGTGTTGTTGTCAACACAAAGGAGGCAGAGGAGTAAAGACGACGTTAACCAAACAATTGGAAACTTCACTAGATTTCTTTTATAATAAAATGGGATTTCAAGTGTTAACTCTCCATTGTTATCATGTTTGATCATGTACAAATTTGACATCAATTGAACGTCCAGGCCGCTGCTAATATGATCGCAGCCGCGTGAGACTTCAAAGGAAAGGGCTAACTTCACATACTGTACAGTGTATAAGGTTTAATCATTTAATATTTGAGTGAATATGTGTACTGCAGTAATATTTGTCTTAAATAATTTGTAAAGCATGAAGACTTCACATAAATAACAAATATACAGTGATCCCTCCTACTTCGCGGTCTCAGATATGGAGGTCTCAGTCCTTCGCGGATTTTTCCAGGAAAAATTATAATATTTCAAAATAGAAAATAATTTTAAAAATGCGCAAAAATGGAAAAAAATGGAAAAAAGCACAAAAAAGTACATTATACCGTACTGTATTCATCAAATAACTAAGTAATATTAGTTAATAACTATGTTAAGAATTCTTCAAGCGTTAAGAGTTTGTGACGTTTGTTATCTTGTTTTGAAATGCATGCTTTTAATTTGTCGGGTCGCGTTGCATTTCTGTTTCCTGTTTTACGTTCTCTGTGCGTCATTCGGCTCGTTAGGTGACGTAGGCTCGTATTTATAGATTATTATCATTTATGTTGATAACGCACGCTACTGGCTATGTTTAGTAAGTGATGAGTGTTTATTCTGTTCATCTGTTCGTTTGTGTAGAGGTTGCACTTTGTTAGTTGTTAGTTGTTGCGAACCCGCTAATGTCGGCTAAAAATACAGTAAATTCATAGATTAAGTGTTTATATGTTAGTTTACTGACTTTAAGATTGCTGTTGATTGACTATTCAACAGATACTACATGATACACAATACATGAGTCAAAATAAATGTGAAATTCAACGTGATGACTTGCATACTCGCTCACCGGAGTCTTGAGTCCTGAGAACAAATTCTCAACAAACTAAGAAATATTAGTTATTTAATGAATATACAATAATGTTAATAAGGATAATGTAATGTTAAATAATAGGAGAAAGGAAATAAAATATGCAAAAAATACACACAAAAAAAGGATTGTTTATGGTTACTGTGGCTACATTGGGGCATACATAGAAATCTATGAACTGTTACCCTACTTCGCGGGTTTCAGACTTCGCGGGGAGTTGACACCCCCCATTAACAGCGAAGTAGGGGGATCACTGTATACTGTAAATAAAAATATCTATCTATCTATCTATCTATATATATATATATATATATATATATATATATATATATATATATATATTATATATATATACTGTATCTATATATCTATATATTTATATCTATATCTATCTATCTATCTATCTATCTATCTATCTATCTATCTATCTATCTATCTATCTATCTATCTATATATATATATATATATATATATATATATATATATATATATATATATATATATATATATATATATATACACACACACACACACAGTCTCGCGTTACGAGATTAATCCATTCCGCGGTTGGGCTCGTGAGGCGGATTCACAGTATGGCAGGCAATCGAAACCTATGTTAAATAGCTAATGTGTTTAGAACCCCAGGTTAAAAACATCACAATTATACATATACATATTAAATATTAAAAATTGGTATCAAAATAGTATAGTAGGTGCTACGTATATATAATATACATGCATATAAATAAATAACATCATAAATAAAAAATATACAGTATAAAGGATTTACAGTATTTACCTTTGAGCGACCTATGGCCATATTCCATAGGGAGGGTAGCCTAGCCAAGGCAAGCTAGCTTACCCTTCTTCGTATTTCTTGATTATCTCCAGATTCGTTTCCATATAAATCATCTTCTTACTTCTCTCTTTACATCACTCTTGGGACCCATGACTAACCCATTCAAGTTTGAATTAAGCAGTAAAATGCACAATTAAATACGTTATTTTAAGCACCCTTACGAGATCCAGTCTTTAGCAGGCGGCTGTTTTGACCGTGACGCCGACCAATAGCAGACCAGCATTGTAGTGACGTAAACGGTGACGCGTGTATAGACGTATGAGCGCGGGTTTATCCAACATGGCGGTCACGCACGCACACTAAACGCAATGAATGTGTTGCAAGGCGAAAGAAATGGGGTAAAGAGGGAAGAAAAAAAACATCCTACATCCTAAGTTGAAAAAAACCATAGGGCAGGGACGTCATAGACCAGCGGTCCACTGTATATACATATATTTTTGAATGTGCTAAATGGGGGCGCTACTTCGCAGGTTTTACTTATCGCGGGCAGATTCCAGTCCCCATTGACCACGAAAAATGAGGGATCATTGTATCCCTGTCCTGTGTGTGAAAGAGGATGGACTCGGACGTTGGTTAGGTCTGACCGCTTCTTTTATTGAAAATAATGCCGCTGCTGTTAGCTGCAACAGGTACTGGTTGCTAACATCCAACTGACGTCTGCCCTCTAACTCGTCCCGTTACAGTAATTATTTTACGTAAGAGTATGGCGAATATAAAAATGCGCATCTATGTGTCAAAGCTCTGCTCAATCTTTCTCAGATGGTGTCCAAAAAAATAAAACATCTTATCTTTATGAGGAATTACAGTAATTTGTAGCCAAGAAGTAGCTCTCACTTTAAAAAGGTTGGTGCTCCCTGATGAATAAAAACACACTTGTACCTCAGCCTCCGAATCCTTGAGTTTCTGTTTCTTCTCCTTCACCTTCATTTCAAAGACTTGTTCCATTTCTGCCTCCATCTTCTTCATTTTCATTACATGTTCCCTTCGCTCCTCCTCCATCTGTGCCAAGGGACTCCTGTTGACAATGGCAAAGTAATGTTGAATTTAAAAGTTGGTTTAGTTTACATTTAATTGTTCATGTAAAATGCATGTTTTACTCAGAGAAAAGGTATGGATCCTACTTAGTAAGTTGTCCTTTGGTCTTGGTGTTATCCACCCCATTGCAGGTGACTGCAGCAAGTTTCTTGCTGCGGTAATTCTCGTAGTGAACGTTGTTGGTGACATCCTTAAGATCCTGCATGTGGGTTCTGTTGATAGGAGAAAGTAGGGTAGCAAAGTTATATACTGTGTGTGTGTATATA
>NC_142374.1:3310000-3392500 GCF_059441005.1 Hippichthys cyanospilos
AAGAAAGAAAGAAAGAAAGAAAGAAAGAAAGAAAGAAAGAAAGAAAGAAAGAAAGAAAGAAAGAAAGAAAAGAAATGTGGCAACTGCTTAGCCAAGATAAACCCCCTCCCCTAAAATAAATCAGACGAATGACAAATACAAGCAGGCAGATGAAGAAAATCCCAACACAATAAGGACCACTACATGTCAGAAAAAAATCTAGGAAACCTATAAAGTTTTCAAATGATCTTTTGAGAACTAATTTAATCAGTAATAATTGCATTGATTACAATGTCACTTTAATACAGTACGATACCTGATCACAACATCCTGAAACACAACTTTTCTTGAATTATAGCTGACCTATTTCATTTGCATCCAAAAATAAATGAAAAAAGGTGTACCTCTACTGTTGTTTGTTTACCAAATGTGCCACACTCATAGAATACATGATGGATGGAATGGACAATATGAAACAGTAATTGGTGCACAGATGTAGTACCAACTACGGTACCAACTCAAAATACGAATGTTAAAATGTTATATGAAATGTGGTAATTTGATCCCAAAACGGACTTAATAAATAAAAAAAATAAAATAAAGAAAAAATGGTAAAAGCGGAGGAAGCCCGTGATAATTTACATGATTGTGGATGTGTGTTGCTACCTCTGCCAGCAATGTAGAGATGATGTGTAGCGGGGCCTGATGGATGGACTCGTCCTGCAGAGGTGAGGTCAGAGCCATGTCCACAAGGGCTCTGATCTCCTTCAGCACCACATCCCAGCGGCTAGGATTGTTCAACACCTTACGGTATTTGTAGATCTTTTTCTACATGGAAAATATGTCACACCAAACCATTTGGGTCTGTACAGTACGGACGCATCAAAAGGTGTAGGATTTACATCACATACTGTATATGAATGTGTATATGCGCAGAACACTCATGCACATTACACACGCATGCATGCACGCACGCACGCACGCACGCACGCACGCACGCACGCACGCACACACACACACACACAAATATATATATATATATATATATATATATATATATATATATATATATATATATATATATATGTGTTACGAGATTAATCCGTTCTGCAGTTGGGCTCGTAAGACGAATTCACCGTATGGCGGGCATAGCTATATAGCTAATGCATTTACAACCCCAGGTAAACATCAAAATTGTACATTCAAATTAAACATTGGTACCAAAGTAGTAAAGTAAGTGCTACGTATATATATAATATACATGTTTACATTCAGAAAACATCAAATAAAAAATATAGAAGGGATTTATTTACCTTTGAGTGGCACTTGTTATGCCCATATTCCCTTGCCTAGGCTAGGCTAGCTTTGTATTTCTTGATTATCTCCAGCTTCGTTTCCATATAAATCATCTTCTTACTTCTCTCTTTAACCTCACTAGCAAATTTGGGACAGATGGCTAACCCTTTCAAGTTTGATTTAAGCAGTAAAATGCACTATAAATACAGTTTTGTAACCACTCGCGATAGAACAAAGCTTTACCATTCCGCCATTTTGAAACGAGTGAGGCCACCAATAGCAGACCAGCGTCTCCGTGAGGAGACGTTGACCACTAGCAGGCCAACATTGTAGTGACGCGAGGCAGACGCGAGCAGGCATTCACCAGTGTTGGAAATCTCTGACCTAGATTTCTTTTAAAATAAAATGGTATTTAAAGTGTAAACTCTCTATTGCTATCATGATTGATCATATAGAGATTAGACTTTAATTCAGCGTCCAAGCCGCTGCTAATATCACCACAGATTTATTATGAGTTTTCATTTTATTTATTTGAGTTTGAAGAAGTAAAATACACTTTCAAGTCATTCAGGCATACGTCCTGGTCAAGCTACATCAAGCTCACTGGTACTGTCATGCATGCACAGTTTTAGAAACTGCCATAAACTGCCATATTGCCAGTGCAATATGATTTCAGGTATCTTCAGCAGGATGTTTTAGCAGTAACAATGAAAAAAAAGCCTTGCTTACCTTCCATTGTAAGGAGTGAAACCACTGGTCTCTTAAGTAGCTGTTTGCAGCCTGCAGGACCACACACAAGAACACATGTCAAATTTGGTCAGAAGCAAGAAAAAGTAAACCATTCAACTAAACAAGAAAGATTCAAGACCCTGGCTCATATTATTTATCAACCATACATATACATCATTTTTATTTAAATATAAAAGTATATAAAAGTACACGGTTACAACAACCTTGATGTATTTTAGCTGTTTTATAGCAAACACTGGAAGTTCGCCGAAAATCACAAAAAAGATCTGAGCACCTAGTAGGAAGCATTGGTTAACTGGAAATGTTATGTAATGTTCATAAAACTGTGGGTTACGCAGTCCAGTTAAGAAGTGGTCATTAGAAAAATTGTCACAAGGATAGATTTCTGTGAGACCTCTAAAAAAATAGTCTACAGATTAGTTACAATTTTAGTTGTTTTGTTCTGCTCACATTGTAGACAGAATATAATGAAAAATATAAAGACACTTAAAACAAAACTTAACAAGTGTAAAAAAAAACAACAACAACAACAACAACAAAAAACCCAAAACAATGTTAAGTTGAAAGCCAAGAAATACAAATGCTTTTTAAGGCAAGTTTTAAAACTAGACAGATAAGGGCAAGGACACGTATGTAAGAATGCTCTTCGCTGATTACAGCTCAGCATTTAACACAGTCATCCCTGACGAACTGACGAACAAGCTCCTTGCACTTGGTCTGGCACCCCGCCTCTGCAACTGGGAGACAGCATACAGGAAAAAGGAGGGGCAGACCAAGTACAAGGAGCTTGTCCGTCAGTGCAACCTCAACCTCAAGACGGACAAAACCAAAGAACTGGTCATAGACCCAAGGCGGCAGGTGGAGCCGCACAAACCACTATTCATCCATGGGCCTGAGGTGGAGAGGGTGAAGGCCTTCAAATTTCTTAGCACCTACATCAGCGAGGATCTCACCTGGTCCCACAACCCTCGACAGATCATCAAGAAGTCCCAACAGGGAGACTGAAGAAATTTGGCATGTCATCAAAGACTCCTGACAACTCCTACAGATACACAATTCAGAGTGTCCTCTCCACCTCCATGACAGTCTTCCCAGGGACATGGGATAATCTGCAGGAGGTGGGAGTTGAAACTCCTTCTGACAGGGGGATTGATTCTACTGTATGCTCCCTGCAGAGCCTCACAGTGTGTTTGGTCCGACCAGAATCCTGCCCCACCACCAGACCAAACACACCACAAGGTGGTGATTAGTTGACAGCTCCTTCCTTATATTCATTGTGGGATTGTGCCCAGCCTCACAGCCTATGGCAGACACACTAGGTGTGGGTGTGGTTATGTTAGATATCTGTACTTTGAAATAGTGGGGTGGAGTTGCTGAATGGCTTGATCATACATTTTCAGATGTTGAGATAACAAAAGTTTGAATCAGTTCTTTAATTTCACATTTGAAGGTTGGGAGTCCAGTGACTAGCTCAAATTCCTATACGTCTCCTTTGAACCACTATCTGTGCTGATGATGGTTTTATAACAGAGACAGTTTGAATCTGAAAGAAATAAAAGTCAAACGATGTCAAAGAACAGATTGTAGTTAACACACTTTCACTGTAAACAATTATTCTGGTCTGAATAATCAACCAGGCAAATGCAGGCACATCCCACGCACATTCTAAAGACAGGTTTTACCTGCAGCAAGACTGTGCCACCAGGGAAGCTGAGCTGGACACAGTACTTTGGTGCGTTGTCCCAAGAAAGCAGCTGCAAGTCCTCTATAGAGCTGTAGGACAACGAAGTCTCCATGTAACCAGTGGGCTGTGGACAAGAGTTAAATTGACATTTTATAACACTTTTGGAGCTGGTTAGACAAATTAATGATTACTTTTACTGGCTGTCATCTAGAGAGATGAAAATATACAAATGTACAGTGGGTTGACTTGCTCTGAATAGACACACACACAAACACAACATTTGATGCGTTGTCTACGTCAGCTGTGATGCTATTAAATGTAAATTGTTTCCCGTAGCCTTGTAATCTGACCTGCTAGAAGTGATCGATGTGAAAAAGGCTACAATCAATACTTTTGCGAATTCCAACTGGGAAACTGACTAGTGCCGCAAGACTCCTAATTCTGGACAGCAGGCGTCTTTGCAGAGCAGGTGTGGGTGGGAAAAATCCGAAAATGTTTTTCAGAAATGAAGCAATCACAAAATGTGAATCATTTGATTTCCCCTGAAATTAGCGTCATTGTGTGATGGGACACTTCACTGTATGGCCACAAAAATGAGCTGTGCAAACGTCATTTTTCCTCCACAAGAAAAACTGAAACAACATTGAGTGTTGGTTTGGGTTTTTTCCCTGGTCAATTACTGAACATCTATGTATTCAGATCAAGTATGTGACAAAATAAATCAAACAAAATTGTAATTGAGAACTCTAAATTGCCTTGTCCTGTCCTTGGTTGTGAGTACAAATTCTTGTTGGTCTTTGTGTGCCCTGTGATTGGCTGGCAACCAATCAGGGTGTCTCCCACCTACTGCCCAAACTAGTAAGGGACCCTAGTGAGGATAATCGGCTAAACGGATGGGTGGATGTAAAGAGGTCAATATCCCAGCAATTAGTCATCCTGGAATTGAATTGTGTTGGATTTCCATCCATCCATCCATCCATCCATCCATCCATCCATCCATCCATCCATCCATCCATCCATTTTATAGAGACGCTTATCTTCAGCTTTCAATTCCACCTTAGAAGCCTTTAGATGGCATTGTTTCACACTTGTTTATATGACAAAAGCCTCTGAATTTCTCACCCCCGATACACCTTGCTAACTGTGGAGACCCATTTTGAAAAATCTGATTGGCAAAAAATTTGAATAAATTCAGTTTGAAATGACCAAAAATGACATTTTCACTGCTGAGTCCATAGTCACTTAGAGTGATTATGGTACTTTAAGCAGCCCATCAGCACCAGAGTCAAATGGCGTTGAGTTTCTCACCTGAATCCTAATAAATACTTTGCTAGCTGTCAAATGAGACGCATTTTGGAAAATCCGATTGGAAAAAATTGGGTTTGAAATGACCAAAAATGACATTTTGACTGTTCATACACACTTTAAGTTACTCTGCTATTTTTGTACTTTTTTTTTTTCTTGCAAAAAAAAACTCTTGTTGTAGAAGAAGGCTGTTGTAAAAGTTGTTACAGGCCTGTTGTTGTAGTACGTGCTTGGTTTTAAGTAGGGTTCATTTTTATCATTGATATGCACACAGCAAGTAAGTTAGTGTTAGTGTGTTGTCCTGTGTGTGAGTTTTACCATGTCTTGCGTGAATTTGTTTGAATTATTTACTTTATTTATTTTACTTCATTATTATTATTTTTGAGTGTGAAGCCTTGAAGCCTGATTTATATACTGCTTGTTTAAAAAAAGTGCAATAAATAGACATGTTTGACCAAACATGATGAATAATCGTTCTGACAATTTTGACCAAAACAATGGTGATTATTATTTTGGACATAATTGTGCAATATTTATATATGCTGTATGGATGAAAATCACTGAAGTCATGAGATTTTTTTTTTTGTAATTAAACAGACCTCTATGGGTTGTTCTGGTATCACTCTATTGCCTCCATGTTTCTTCTCTAAACAATCCTGTCTCTGACCTCCTCCAGCACACACACGCACACACAGCTCCAATCAACACAAGTCCATTTAGAAGCAGCCAGTGGCTTTTTGTTGGCCTGACATAGCACAGGAATGTCAGGCAGACATTAGGATCTCTTCATTTGCTCCAGTCATACTGTCTATGGTGAACTACACACAAAAGAACAACAAGTATTCTTTTCTTTCATGTAACGTCTGAGGGAAGTCAGGATAGGGCCACACACACACATATATATATATATATATATATATATATATATATATATATATATATATATATATATATATATATATATATATATATATATATATATATATATATATATATATATATATATATACACACACACACACACACACACATATATATATATATACTGTATATATATGTGTGTGTGTGTATACAGTAATCTCTCATTTATCGCGGGGGTTATGTTTATTCATTTATTTTTTTTATTATTATTTTACAATGCAATACTAACTACAAAAATCAAAACCTGTATTAAAGCCCCAAATTTGTTTAAAACAATCATTTTAATATAAGTTTTGGCACGTAGAATGATGAGTTTAAATTGCTAATGCGGGTTTATTGATGTTTAAATGATTTGAAAAATAGCCTGCGTAGCCCAGTAATGCCTAAGTGTGAGCATGAGGGGTCCAATCACTGAAGGCCTAAGTGTGAAATGCAAGGAAGCACCACTCAGTTTTATCGTCCCCCCTTTAAGGTATTTTCACCACTTTGCAACAAAAACAACTGTCATGACCCAAGGGGATTGGCTGTATTTGTGTTGCTTTTTTTCTCCATCTGCAGGCGTTTTTAGGTAATTGCACTTCTGTTGCCATCAATGCCTCCATGGAACGTATCCTTACAATGCTGGTCTGCAATTGGTCGACGTCTCCTGACTATAACGCTGGTCTCACTTGTTTCAAAATGGCGGAATGGTAAAGCTTTGTTCTATTGTGAGTGGTTACACAACCGTATTTATAGTGCATTTTACTGCTTAATTCAAACTTTGATGTTAAAGTGATGTTAAAGAGAGTAAGAAGACGATATATATGTAAGAAGACGATATATATGGAAACAAAGCTGGAGATAATGAAGAAATATGAAGCTAGTCTAGCCTAGGCTACCCTTACTAAGGAATATGGCCATAACAAGCGTCATGTCAAAGGTAAATAAATCTATATCTATATTTTTTATTCACGATGTTTTACACTATCTCTAAATTAAGTATTTTTAAGTGTAAGGTTACAGGCTCTGTCACAGATGAGTTTGATTTATGATTATATTTGTGGTTTAATAAAGGCAATTATCAACATATTTCGGGGCATTTAAATTAATTGTGTTTATTTGCTTTTCATGGCAGTTTGGTCACTACCTCCCCATGAATTGTTACAGATTGATTGGACAGTTTTTTCTGTGTAGTGTAGAGGAACACGATACACAGAGTGCAATGTTGAATGGTAAGCTAAAATGAGATGTGCTCATCAACAAGGGGAGGTAGAGTGCAATAAGAAAACAGATGGGGGTTTCAATTTTATGATAACAAGTTCAGGTTACCATAGATACCATATATTGCACAAGAACATGCAGCAATTGTTTGCCTACTTTTCCTCCACTCTGTCTTGATATTTTATCTTTCCTTCTTTCCACCTTATTCTTCAGCTTTTGTTTTTCTTCCATTTCTCTAAATCTCTCTGGCTTTCCATCAAAGAAAAGGCAACAAAATCATTCTGCTTGCTCCCTTCTGATGTGTTTCCATAGAAACAAGATGGAGATGTGTGTATTTTTTTTTTTTTTTTTTTTGCAGGGAGAAACTCAGTCAAGAGGGAAAAAGGAAACGTGTGTGTGTATATATATATATATATATATATATATATATATATATATATATATATATATATATATATAAAATCACAGTTTAATATAAGAAGAACATCATTTTATTTCTTTACTAATTTAATATGAACGAAATCAAATAACACAAGCATATTAAAAATGAAACAATAAATAAAGAAAAGGCTTGCACTCACCAAAACAAATGGTGTTCATAGTCAATCAGTCATTTCCTTATCTCCGGATTTTTCTTGACCTCCTCATGCTCGCTTTCTCCGCACTAAGATGTGCTGTATCTACTCGGGTGTTCCCAAAAGTTTTTTAAAAGCATCCTAGCGCATTGAGGAGCTCTTATTACCTTCGAACTGAAATGTACAAGACTGTATATCCACTCAAATTTTTAAAAGCACCAGAGTGCATGTTTCCAGCTGTGCTTTGGTGTCTCGTCTTTGCTGCCTTGATTGAACAATTGAAGTTTGCAAATCCAGTGTAGCTCCAAATACCAAATTGATCCTTTGCAAAACAAAAAGCATTCCCAGACAGAAAAATGGCAGGCTAGCTCACGCCCCTGCTTGCCCAGCCAGAAATATGGCCAAGTCGGCACAGGTTAGCTAATACCTACGCTATGCCTCTAAAGCAATTGAGCAAAACCAACACCATGTAGCTTGCTTGTTGATCAATGCGCCGCCTTCCTGCAGTGAGCATCCACTCACATCACGTTAAACGTGAGGCCTTACGTTGGTGATCTTATGACTCGATTGGCTATAGAGCTGTCTATTAAGTTATACAGGCCGCTAACATATACATCTGTGCCTGCGCAGAAGCCTGCACCTGTTGAGGTGAATGCCCTAGCGCCTCTATATATATATATATATATATATATATATATATATATATATATATATATATATATATATATATATATATATATATATATATATATATATATATATATATATATCGGACATTGTTGTGATAAGTATAATAAAATATAATATAAAATTTCCTTTTAATTACTATATATATATATATATATATATATATATATATATATATATATATATATATATATATATATATATAATAAACAAGGGTCATTTGAATATAAAACATGTATTCATTAACAAATAGGGATGTTGCATACTACTTTTTTTTCAGACCGATACCAGCACCCAACTATCAATAAGTCACAGATACTGATACGAAGTACAGATACCACTATTACTTTTGATACAGAGAATGTCCCAAAAAATCCAATGACAAGTCATTTTAAAGAAACGATCAAGGGTCCAATCAATTATTTTAATTGATTTAGCTTTGATAATGGTTCTTATTTTTAGCTGCTAAATCAATTTCATATCAAAAGAAAAAGCAGATACGTTAACATAGAAAAGCATACAAAAAGAAGCAAAGAGACCAATAATGATATTTTCTGACTATCTTTAGGGAATATATATCCCATTATCACAAATATGAGTATGATTTCTACACTTTTACCAGCACCATTACTGTTAAAGGACCTAGATCATGATAGTTTTACACTTTCCATAGTTAAATATGTGCATATACATTACATTTGGCACATTGGGGACTTAATTTCTTATTAAATATGAGTTTTATGATTCTGATATTACTAAACAAGAAGTAAAAGGTCTTGTTAGCAAGCCATACTTTACACAGTGTGGCTGCAACGCTCCCTTTGTCTTTCAATGCTGCCGGCCAGCATCTTGACCGCTTATCCTCACGAGAGTCGAGAAAAGAATGAAGGAGCCAAAAACAGTCATTTACTGACATTAAAGTGCAAAACAGTGGGTAAAAAATCCCACTCCCTGACACACATACCTACTATCAAATCGGTCCCCATGGGAACCCAGTATTCATAACAACAGTTCTCTCCGCGGGTGAATCACATTGAACGTCCGGAAGTGTGCTGTCAAACACATTTTCACCACCTTGGGATTTTCAACAGTAAAACGTTGTAACTAATGAATGAAACATTGCTGTTTACCATATTTTTCGGACTATAAGTCGCAGTTTTTTTCATAGTTTGGCTGGGGGTGCGACTTATGTGTGAAATTATTAACACATTATTACAACATTTCACATGTTATTTTCACACTAAACCGCGAGAGGGCGCTCTAGGCCTGTGTTAATCATTTCAACGATGCCGGTAATTTATAAAAAAAAACTGAGAAGGGCTGAACTAAAATGGCACCAATGGTCTGACGTAAGCGACGTTGAAGAGGAAGTGGCGAAACGTTTACCTCCCGAGTTGGAGGAGTTTTTTTCAAAGTGGGTGGCAGGGGTAGCAGGTGAGTCCGGTGAATTAGCAAGCCGGCGTAGCAGCCCCAGTTCCCTTAGCCAGTTCTCCAGTTCCGTGTATAAAACTTGGCAAATCTTGCTTCTTCAGATGTGTAAGAAGACCCGTCGACTGTGCACATATTTTGGCTGACCGGAAAAGCTTGTTTGCCAAACAAAACAACGCATTGTCGGAAGAGCGAGCCGGCATGCCGCGAACTGACCGGCCGAGGCGAGCCGGCCGAGCGAGCGCCCGAGCCATCGGAGCGGCCGAGCCATCGGAGCGGCCGAGCGAGCGGAGCGGCCGAGCTAGCGGAGAAGCCGAGTGAGCGTCCGCTGCGTCTACACGCACCATATATTTTATCATTATATTTACATTTTCCCCCCAAAATGCGACTTATACTCCAGTGCAACTTATATATGTTTTTTCCTTCTTAATTGTGCATTTTTTGGCTGGTGCGACGTATACACCGGAGCGACTTATAGTCCGAAAAATACGGTACTTCGTCCACTCATAATCTCTCTTCCCCAACTCCCGGACCACAACAAAACTAAAAGACGTAGATAAGGTCGGAGTGTGTTTACTCTTGCATGGGCGGTACGGTCATATGTATGGGATGTAAAAATTTCTTCTGTTATCATAGGTTTTGTTTTTTTGGTCAAGCAGGGCTGGTAAGAGAGCACAGAATAAGCAAGGAAAGCTTAGAAAAGCATTCATGAAGAAAAATAATAATGTTTTGGGGGTGTTAATAGTGAGAACTCAACATTGTAACATGGTTATAAGGTCCAAAAAGTTGGCTTTTCATGATATGGCACCTTTAACATGACTTTCAGGCTATGTTGTTAAACCCTCAGTCTCTGTTTGAAGCACTGAAGTCTCAATTGTTTGGGGGGTGTGCTCATATAATGTTAAATTAAATTACAGCAAGTAGTTTTCTATTGTTGTGCACTAAACTAAAGTCAAGTGTCAATTTTTTAACATCGCCATGGTTCCCCCGAAACGCCTACCAATGCTTGGAAAAAAAAAAAAAAGATCATGGACCAAGAATGAAGACTTCAGATTGTGTATTAGACAATTATAAATAGCAGTCAGATTGATTACTTATCTTATTGACATTGTATTGATATTCCGACCACTCTCCCTCCTAACAACCCAACCTTCTGACTCTCATTTACTACTTATTCATTTTTCTTCATGTTTACTCACACCACCTCATAACACTTATCTTACTTTAATACTGTTTAGCACTGTAATACTCTCTTTATATACTTCTCTGTTTTCTTTGGTCAAAGGTTATATGTCACATGTATTTACATAAAACACAAAAGCTGTTCTGCAGTCATTGTGTTTGCAACACACACACACACACACGCACACACGCACACACACACACACACACACAAAGAAAACCACAATTATCCAAACAAGTGAAGTTCTTCCTGTTGCTCTTCTCAAGCAAGTGTTATGATTTCACAACTTCGCTGCCTTATTGTCATATTTTGAAATAATAGTGAGTGGAACTCTCTCAAATTGACAATAACGTCTTGCATGCTGATGATCTCAATTGATTGTGTCCCTCCTGAGATGCCAAATTGAGATCTTGTTTCGTAAAGGGAGCAATATTATAAACTCAGATAAATAGCTATTAGGACGGACATTTTGGGAATGGATGTGACGTCAGGTCATTGACAAGGCCATTCCTTAGCCCAGCGAGCAATATGCCAGATTATTACAACCCCCCTCCAGTCCATGGTGTGATTACACACACCCCTAGTCCGCAATATAAATCTAAAGCGTTGACCGGTCCGTGGTGATAAAAAGGTTGGGGATCGCTGAAGTCGACCATTGTCTCAACCATGTTTCTGGGAGGAATTTCAAAATAAAAGCTTCTAAGGCAGTTTGTATCATACAGTACTTGTTAAAATGCAGTTTACAGTATTTTGAACATTTACTGTTCTTGTCACAACATTTGGCTGATGTTTGGTTGTTTTACTATAATGGAGTAGATGACAAGGCAGCAGTGCATTCTCCCTGTATATTCATTGCACTTCTGGCCCGTTAAGCTTAAAAAAAAAAAAAAAAAGCTCTGCAGTTAAAAGAAGTCATTGATTTCGTTTACTTTAAGGAAATATAAATAAAGACATTATTTTAGGTTTTAAAGTTCGCTCACTGATTGACGAACTCACTAGAGACATGAGGCACTATACAGTGCACTCAACACATTGATAGGTGTAAGACAAGAGGTGTATTGACGAGGTAACATCTTATTCCGTCAAGTGAAAGTGGCCAATGAGGTGAATATCGCGCTATGTATTTATCGTTTCAGATGAATGCTTATGTGTGTTCTACTAATGTTTTTATCAACTTTTTTTTGTAATTCTGACAACGTTGTTGGGTTGTTTAAAATGTAAAGGCATGTAGACGACATTAAATGTCTGTGAAACCCAGAGAAAGAAGCTCAGCCTTGATTTTAAACACAAAGGGCGTCTATCCTGCCTGGGTCATTTTACTCTTCGTAGGTTTTCACTGAGTGTTCTATACCCATGCAGTGCAAGCAACCTTTCTGTGATGAATTGAAGTTGTGATGCTAAGAATAGGTTTAGGGACACAAAAATGCTTGTCTTTGTTTTCCCCCCCTTATTATTGGGGCATCCCTAAGCTAAGAATTGCACGTCTATAACGTTCATAGACTGGAATCTTGTGCAAGCTGGTGCTGCCTGCTACATCTTAATAGCATCCAGACTTGCCTATCAACAACTCTATGTCATGACTTGGCCTCCAGGCGCTAATATGGCTGCCGCCATGGCGATTTCGACAGAAAGTTTCAAGAGGCTCTTATAAGCTTGCTCCAATAAAGCTAGTAAAATCAAAATACAACTGGATGCAATGTTTTCTGATGAACCATAATACAGTGGGCCCCCAGGTTACAAAATTAATTCATTAAAACCAGTAAAACCCCAGGCAAAACACATAAATTGTATACACAAAATTGGTATCCAAATAGTACCGTATAGTAAGTGCTACTTATGTATAATATAAATGTATACAATTAAACAACATAATAAATAAAAAATACATAAACGATTTATTTACCTTTGAGTGACGCTTGTTATGGCCACATTCCCTAGTCAGGGTAGCCTAGGCTAGGCTATCTTAGCTTTCTTTGTAGTTCTTGATTATCTCCATCTTCGTTTCCATATAAATCATCTTCTTACTTCTCTCTTTAACATCAGTAGCAGTCTTGGGACTCATGGATAACCAATTCAAGTTTGAACTAAGCACTAAAATGCATAATAAATGCGATATTGAAAGCACTATCACACGAACTCAAGTCTTTAGGCAGCCATCTTTGTTATCGCATTATTGAAATTATAGTTCTAAAATGTATATACTCTTTTGTTAAAAAGTCAATTTTCTACATTATAAACGCAATGTTATTTTTAAACAAAATGTATAATACAACATTTGTTACAGTAAAAATTTACCATGAAAATAAATATGTACATCCAAACAAACCCTCAAACCAAGTCTGCAAGAATTCTTTCTGATTGAATACATCCAATTTAAATTGAAATATAGACACGCATAAAAACTCATGAAACTACAATATTTTTTTCAAAGATTTATTTGAAATAAACGTCCGAGTCAATCATTCTACTGCTATGTGGATCAATTAATAGTACAAAGGATTCTGTCACTCTATGTTCACGAGAATCTAGTCTTTCGCTATGCACGCACGCAAAGGCTCTTTCTCACCTACTCACTCAATACTAGCTTGTAGCTGACTCTCAATGTCACTTGCTCTTTTTCGAAAGCCAAAAACTTTCCCCACAGCCGACTTCATTTGTTTGAATGGGAGATGCAGTTCCATTTTTTTGTTTTGTTAATCCACACTCGTGCAGGTTACATGACTTGCATTTACCTCAAGCAATAACTTATAAAATGCTCTGTGAGGTGAGGAGGATTCAATGAGAGCAGGCTCCCGCTGCACACTGCACGTGCCCGTTAAGGCAGACGATGCGGGAAGGGGAAAAAAATGACCAGTTTTGATAGTTTTAAATAACAGGGACTTTTAAAATCACGATATATTGCCAATATTTAGCGCACATGCGTGGCTACTGAACTCCCAAGTATGACGTTCACCTGGTATTTAAGTGTCACTTCCCTCAACAATACTTCTGCGTTAGATGAGGAAACAAATGGTTGCTCACAAACATGGAAGAAAACGTACCGGTGACCTACAATACCCTAATATGAGAAAGCAGCATCTGAGCTGCCAGAGTTTGTTGACTGTGGTTTGAGGTTTGCTCATATCAGTTCCTAACTCGATCACATAAAAAAAAAAAAAAAAAATCTCACCAGTTCCAACATCACCATGGAAACCATACTGTAATTTCTAACATTTGACCTGATGACAAGAAGTAATTCAATTCGCACTGACATTTAAAAAAAATCATGCATGCCATATCACATGCCCACATTTAGATGAGTACGAGGAGATGCAATGTGAGCCAGTAAGGCAATCGTTTCAAGCTATGTTTTAATAAAAGTTTAGACACAAACTGAAAAAAAAATTCAAAAATTAAAGAACAAACCAGCACTGATACGGCAGCTTTCTGAAACCTTTTATTTGTGGAAGTACTGAAAAATGTGCTTAAATGGACGGTCACTAATATATAACAATGAACATAAAAAATAAGTTATTGAACATCCGATTCGAATATTGAATATTCGATTGAGTGCAGACACACATTTACAAACACTGTGGAATCAAAACCTTTCTTTGTAATGCCTAATGGACCATTAGTCGGCCGTGGGAAACCATTAGTAATGGTCATATGTAATGATAACCCCAAAAAAAATCCCAGTCATGGCTTTGTGAAAGACCAATGTGTTGTTCCTACAACAAGCCCCTTAAGCTTGTGCCGCACCCAGTTTCCTTTCATCTCAGGCCTTTTGTGAGCCACTCGCAACACAGGAAGTGTGTGCTCGCTCTATCACTCTTCTTACGTAAATGTGATGCACATTTGGGTTTTTGACAGCAGACTTAGCTTTCACACACTATGCTTGGTCTGGTACCTCGCTGGATTTGAAATGATGAACATTTTTGATGTACTGAAAGCTTCCTTGCTTTTTGATAATGTTGCTACGAGTTAAGCTGGGAAATTTGTGCAATCACTTTGCTTGGAATATTGTGTGCAGCCTCGTTATTGAAAGCAACTGCAGCAAATGGGTCATCATTGTTTTTCTGCCCACATAACAACAACTTCTCTGAAGAAAGACACATTCATGCTTCACGCTAAATCCAATCGTTTCCAACAGAGTTCAGCCTTTGCTGTGCCAAGAATATGTGATGGTGGCCAACGAGTCAGCACGAAGGCACATGATTGCTATGTGCGGGCTGGCTGACAAAATACAAACACAAAGAAAAGTGTGTGTAACACAAGCACAAACACAGGGAAAATTTCAGGCAAAATCAGAGAAGTGGCATAATCAAAATAGCCCCCCAAAAATACTGCTGTTCAATGCACGGAAACTACATGTTATAAGCTGAAACTTGACTCTAACGTTGGACTATAAAAATAACTCTGACAGCATTCATTTACATGAATTTGAGTATGAACACAACCTGGGAATAGGCAGCTACATCTCAACGCTGCTCGCATCTCAGGTGTCTGTATGCTTGACGTAAAAACAGGCACAATTTCATTTTTGTACTGGGGCAAGTCCAGTTTAGAGTGTTTGTGAATTGGGTAGACCGCATTTCGCCTCGTTGGTGTTCCAGCTAACAGAACTGCTGCACCCCCGATATATTGGAAATTGGATGGCAAAAAGGGACTACAATTTAGATTTGCATATTGACTGGTGACTCTTAGCGTATACACACAGATCCCCCCAAATCAGTTGGGCTTGGCCAGCTGAACCCTGACCTTAATTTTGAATGCGTCTGAGCATTCACAAAAACTGGCTGAGCATGCACAATGTGACCGACCAGTATCACACCTGTCCAAAACCAGAGAGGCTACAATTCACTCCCCAAGTTGGAATGACTCAATTCCGTTTTTGTTGTTTTTGCCCCATGCAATCTGTATACGAGCTTTTAAAGTCAGCGTGAACGACACAGATTCTATTTTTTTCTAATGTAATCGGGCCACTTGAGTATGTGCCCCTGAAACCGTGACACCTATCCATGTCCGATTTTTCGTCAGAGCGAGGTGTATTTGTCACGTTCTGTTGGTGTTTTGTTTTAGGTTTTTTGGCTGTGAGTTTACATTTTTTGCTCATTTCTGTATTGGGGTTCTTGTTCTATGTTCCTGTTTGGTTCCCCTTGCGTCTGTCTTCTTTAGCGTGATTTGTTTCCACCTGTCTGTGTGTACCTTCCCTTCGTGTTTTTGTCCAATCAGTTTGTAATGCCTTTTGTTCCTGTCCTGTCCTGTTTTGTGTTTCCCAGTTAGTGTGAGGTTATTCTAGTTCTCACTTGCTTTCAGTTAGTTGTTTAGTCATTGTCTAATGTCTCTGTCGATCCATGAGTTTTACTGCTTCCCTGTCGTAGTCCCATGAGTTTGGTCTGTTTGCTTCGAATTTAGTTTGTGACTTTGTTTACTGTTTTGTTTGTGTTTGCCTCGTCCCTGAGTGGAATTAAATCCTCATTTTTGAGCACACCAGCCTCCCTGAGCACACAACCTTCCATGCAGCTCCCTCCATGCTGAGCCGTGACAGTATTAAACCCAAAATCAATCGAAGTAATATGTTTTGTAGTAAGATTTTTCAATAACAGTTAAATGATAATAATCAAAATATATTCAAATATTTTAAATATATTAATCAAATATTTATACATTATGTTGTTATTAATTGTTGTAAAAGTGTTGGGATGTTTCACTTGACAGATAATAAACTGAAAGATTTTAAAGACTTAACCTAACCCAATGAACATGATAGTTTTCTGTGATTCTCACTCTTAAGATTTGATGTCAACCCATTTTGCTGTTTATGACGTAAATTTTGGTCTTCACGTCTCATTTAACACATCGTATCGCTAAACTGAGAATCAAGCGCAGCTGTTCCAATTGATTTTTGAACGACAGTGCATTTTGTGTGACAAAATGCTAAGTTTCATTAGACTGCAGAGCAACATCATACACATGGACGTATATAAACTGCACCCATTCTGTTTTAACAAACTCTCCTCTATTGCGTGCCTTTTTGGACTGTACAACTTTCCAAGCAAGTTCGTACGAGTGCTTCTAAAATTTTGAGAACTGTGCCTACTTTTATGCCTGGCATTTCAAAGAGAGCAACTTGTACTTGCGATGTTTAGCGCCTTCAGCATGGAGTGAACCGAAGTCCTACTGAAGATTTGAAGCCTTGAAATGCTCTAATGATGCTCTTAACAAAAACTGTTAAAACCTCCTGTGCTCATTTTCATATTTTTGCTTTGACAGCAAATTTGTTAGACCAACACTCTAATCATTTGCATAAATACACATACATGTGATATGCATGTACGTACTTGCTACCTTGATTGACTGATGAATGTAATCTGCCCCTTTGCCATGTTGGACGGAGCACTCATGCATACTGCACTAGCTCATTCATTGTGAACGCTCTGTGCAAAATCAGATTTTTGGAGGTGCTGGCATAACATCCTGCCAAGAAGTACCGTATTTCTCAGTGTACAAGTGGATCTTGTGAATAAGTCCCCCCCCCGTTTTTACTTCATATTGGGTGAATTTTACAAACACGGGAATATGTCTACCCCTGACTTTAGTGCTTACACATATCATGGCTGTGCTATTAAAAAATTTAGTATGTGTTATTTATTTTTATGTTATTTTTTTTGACACAGTTGAATGTGAATTTTTCTAAAAGTCCTCAAAGTCATAAACACTATCTGGCAACCAAATAGCTCCTCCCACTTAAATCCCGGACGTCCTCTCCTTCCTGTTTGTCATTTGTGGTCAAACACCCTCGTCACTATTCCACATGTAGTCATCTTCTGACCCATCCAATTTGTTTGAAATGGAGGTCTTCGGAAATGATTTTCTGATCAGTGCGTGGAAGGTTGACCTTTGCTGTTTCTCCCGCCACCTGCCGACATCCATGCCGGCTTGTTCGAGCAAATGTTCAAGGGCTGAAGGAGACGAGTCAAGCCGTATTTTCCTTTTCATAATGTATCAGTCCACCAGAAAGATGATCCATGTAGCCTCATTGTTGACAACAAAGAAGCAATAAGGGGGCGCTTGAGGAAAATACATTTGAAAGTGCAAACACGCTAAAATGGATGCATACTATATTGAATTAGAGGTATATATAATAATTTTAAGCCATGTAAAAAGCATGATATTACTTTTTCACATTCAAATTAATGTTATTCAAACACAGATATGCAGGAAAAATTGGTCTGGCTTTGAGTTTTGTTGGTATAGGTAGGCCTCCCAGTATGGAGGATGAAAATGAGGGGAAAAAAAAAAAAAAAAAAAAACTCCTTTTGTACAGAGAAATACGTTAAAAATTGAGGCTATTCCCAAAAGAGAAAAGTAGATCACGCCTCGACAAAATGTATCTCTCACTGTTGCTGTCTGTGCTCAATTTAAGGAAGAGAATGAGACAAGATACATCCTTCATTGATCCTAAAGGCACAGTATTCAAATCTTCCTCCATTTTCCCCATGCTGTCCTAAAAGACAGGTTGACAAAATGCACAGTATACCAAGACATTCAGAATTTCAGACAATTTTTCTTCCCTCCATTTTCACACCTGCTCAATTGATACAACAAATGATTTTTTTAGGATAGAGATTGAGACTAAAAGGAGTCATTTTTTATAGCATTGATGAGAATTTGAAAAAGTAATGGCGCACTACTACCGCCAGGCAGCCATACCCACATCCTGCAGGTCCTCGGCAGAGTCTTGGTGATTATTTCAATGACCTCAAATGATAGTGTGTTACATCACATGTGCCTTTGCCCCGCAGTACAACATTTTTTCTGAACAAAGCCGCAAAGGTTTTATTTTCTCTAAAATGTTACTAGGTCATGACGCAGAAAATTTGATGTACCGATTTCTCTGAATAGCAGCTCCAAGCTCCCATTCACACAAGTAAATATTCCACACATTTATAAAACTCCAGTAAAAGATTTTAGCAATTGTTTGGCTTATCCTTGAGGTGTTAATATGGTTTACTCATATAAGAAAAATTGTGAGGACTGTGCCAGCCTTGCACGCTTGTCATGGGATTAATTGAGTGAAATGTTATGGATTCTGATGGGCTCAGTTAATGGGAAAAAAAAAAGATAAAATAAAAAAACATGAGAGCATCAAGATAAAATGTTGGTAAAATAAAACTTGTGACGATTACCAAAAACTGAAGGTCAAATTGTATGCTCTTTTAGATTCTGAGGGAACCATTGAATTTGCCTTTATGACCATATACTGTAACTACAATATCTCCTAGTTGTGAAATGACTACAACAAAATAATAAAACACACAAACACAGTCCTTCAACATAAGCCATGGTGAGTTTGAAGGGTTTGTCATGATCAAACATTAATAGAATTGATTCCTGATTTGCATTCTGATTAGACAATAATACATTTAGAATTATTTTCCTTTGCAAAGCCTTTTTTATGATTATTGTACATAAACAGATCATTGCTGTTTATTCCAGGATATCACATGAAAGTGAATGTGTTGTACTTTTTTTTACACTGTGAGCTACATCTTAGGTACTAAAAAATGCCATTAGTATTAATCAGGTTCAGGTTTTTTTTCCATATGATGAACCTAGAGGCTTCGAATGTGATGCAGTTTATTTATGAATTTTTACTGTGGCGCTTCTATGGAGTACAAAATAAAATTCTTTATTTGTAAGTAATTGATCTTTATTTGTTAATACGACAACGTACGACTTCATTCAGCATGTGTCCATGCTGTATGTGCATGCTTCAGTGTGTGCATCAAAACCAATTCAAAGGGAAAGGGTTCATTTGAATCAACTGCAGTGTTTTTTTTTCTGCCAGAAGTGGTCCCTAGCTGTTACAGATGCTCACCAGAATGACGCCATTTTCCAAGAAATTGGCCCCAAATTGCCAAAAGGGCCCACAAAAGCTTCCGCCATTCTCTGCTTGAAGCATGTGCGGCGCAGACGACTTGCAGATCAATTTACTTTGCCTGTTGGCTTGGCATGACGTCATCTTAATTTAGCATATTCAACTCAAACCCAAAAGCAATCAGTCATGCATCCAAAGACGGCAATCAACACAAATGAGAGCTCTTTCTTTGCAAATACAGTGGGCCCCTGGTTTGGATCGTAACGCAAATTCACTGTATGGCGGGCAATCCAAACCTATGTTAATTTGCTAATGCATGTAAAACCCCTGGTAAAAACATCAAAATTGTATATAAACATTAAAATATAGTATCAAAATAGTATAGTAAGTGCTACGTGTATATAATATACATAGACACAATTAAAACAAATCGTAAATAAAAAATATAGAAAGGATTTATTTACCTTTATGTGACGAGCTTCTTATGGCAACATTCCCCAGTGAGGGTAGCCTAATCTAGGCTAGGCTATCTTAGCCTTCTTCGTATTTCTTGATTATCTCTGGCTTTGTTTCCATATAAATCATCTTCTTACTTCTCTCTTTAACATCACTAGCAATTGTGGTACCCATGGCTCACGCATTCAAGTTTGAATTAAGCAGTAAAATACATAATACATAGTTTTTTTAAGCACTCAGATGTGATCCATTCCGTAGCATGCCGCCATTTTGACAGTGACACTGATAAATAGCAGACCAGTATCTTAGGGAGTCTTGACGCAGACCAATAGCAGACCAGCATCTGAATGACGCGTTGCAGCGCAGGCAGTTTGACGGGACCAGAAAATAAGCACAATTACCTAAAAATGGCCGAAATTGGAGACAAAACAACATAAATACAGCCAACCCCTAGGGTCATGACAGTTGTTTTTGTCATAAAGCCATTAAAATACAGTAAAGAGGGGACGAAAAAACTTTGCAGATCACGTCCTAAGATGGACTATATGTAAGGCAGGGATGTCGTACTCCGGGGATCCACTGTATGCCGTTTAATAATGTGGCGACTCTCGGTTGTTAGTACAAAGGGGACAATAAATTCACTGATTCGTTTTAATGGCTACATGAACTGTAGCAGCTTTTAAATCAGGTGCACTTTGTAGTCCAGAATAGTTTGTTTTTTTTGGGTGAAATTACAGGTTATTAATGATACGCCAGCAAATCTCAAGTGTTTCTCTGTGACAAATTAAGTTTTTTTTGTTTTTGTTTTTTTAATTATTATTTGAATCTGATTATGATTTAATTTCCGAATTGGATTACAGTAAAGCGGTTCACACTATGGGAGAAAATGTAAATCATTGAGTTCCAAAAAGAAAAGGTGATGTCTTGAAATATGTTGTTTTGATTCCACACAAAAGATAATCAGTCTGTTTTCTTTAATGGCTATGGTAATTAGATATTTACTTTTGATAGGCTGAAATACAAAGATCTGAACAACTTGAAGTTAAACGATGTCTCAAAAGCGATTCTTTAGTTACTAAAATAGTTGTGATTTGAATGATTTGATATGATTTTACATGAATTTGATACATTTTGACACCTTCATCAAATCGTACCTGTGGTCACATTCACTTGTCCAAACGTAAAAACAAGAAACAATTCAGCACTCTATCTATCCAATAAATTGTGTTGGATAAACACTGGGTTTCATTTAGCAGAAAATGTCAAATGTGTTGATAAAAAACACAAGGGGAAACTAAGGCTAGGTTCACACTGCAGCCTGAGGTGACACAATTGATTTTTTTTTTTTTTAATCGCTATCTTTTAATTTTCATTTGCCAGCAGCCCAAAAGTTAAAATTTGAAAGAAAGTGTTCTTAATATAGTGTGCTGAGCAACTTTCACCCAGTTGAAAGGAGCCAGCATATGGCTGGAAAATCATTGTTTGCGCTGTGTTTCTGTGTCATGGTTTCACAAACAGAACTGCATACTGCACATAATATTGCTTAGCACATTTGACCTAAAGTTAAAAAGCAATGTTTAAAATTAAGTATGAAGAAATGTTTTTGGTAATTTGTTTTTAAATGTGATTTGAATGAATAAATCACTTCCACATCGTTGAGGAAAGCATTCTGCGATGCCTTTTCATTTAAGTAACCAATGGGAACGTCATGAGATCTCACTCTGATTGGCTCTTAGCTGAGAAATACAAGATAGAAGTTTTCCCTCGAAAAACAAATTATCTAGTAAATTAAGCACAGCAAAACCTTTCTTTTTCATGTGTGTGACAGATCACATTTGGTCAAATCAAATTTTGTTACATGTAACACTCACTTAAATGTTTCAAGTACTGTACTACATTTCAACATTTCTTTCAACGAAGAATTACGTCATAGCCTGCGACACGAGTTTCTATCAGCAGGGGGGGATGCTAGGCAAGTGGCCGTTGTAATGTTGTGATGGGCCATGCATCCCAAAGGGAAAAAGAAAATTAGCTGAGGAAAACAGAGAACTCAACATTTCTTGGACCGAATTATTTGCATTCATTGTCAATGCGGAAGTACCTCCCGAATGTTTGCTCTGTAGCGAGAAGTTGTCAATTAACAAAAACAGCAATGTGGAACGACATTTTCGGGGAAGGCGTTCTACATTTACAGCCGAGTATCCAGTTGGCAATGAAAAAGAAAAAGTGCCATTGCATTACTTCTGCAGAATATAGAGGAGCGCAAAAATATGTCTAAGAAGTGGATTGCATCTCCAAACTCCAGGACTGCTGCAAGTTTCGTTGCAACCCGGGAGATAATAAAACGTGGCAAACCGTTCACAATGGTGACATGCAGTCATTCATCATCATATCAGAACACCTATTTACATCCTTCATAAACAAAACCGGGATACTACAAAAAAAAAAGACAGGCCTCTCTCTGCCCAGACAGTGAAGAAAAGAACGATTAATATGGCAGGCGACAGCACCGATCAACAAATCAAGGACATTAATTCAGCGCCAGCTTAATATACTGTATTACAATTGCCTGTAATATGTGATGTGATCGATATTGAACAGACTGCGCGTTTATGCAGGTATGTGGCTGATGTTTTATTTTTATAAATGCAGGCTGCGTTTTATTGCCCAGATAAGGGGCACGTTATGCCTGTTCTATTTTGTTGTTTTTTCGAATCCTCATAAATAAAAACTTCAAAAATCTGCTTTATTTAATTTCATCAAAGCAATGAAACATAATTCATTAATATTGTAACGAAGTTAAACTTGAGGCGGCATCGCACAACAGAGTAGTCATGTGGTGCGTCATTTTCGACAGGATGCAATGCAGGGAAAAATTATTATTATTATTACCACTATTATTATTATTATTATTATTTAATCATGAAGCCTCATTATGTATTCGTAGTTAACTCAATCGTTTTGATAGTAGGCTAATATAGCTATTATAGATACATACAGCACGTGTTGCCTTCATTATAAGGCTTTTAATTTTTTTGCGGCTCCAGACATATTTGTTTTTGTTTTTTTGGTCCAATATGGCTCTTTCAACATTTTGAGTTGCCGAGTGCCATGTCATAAATGTGGTTTTATTTAAAGGGACACTGTGTAAGATTCAGACCATTTTTCATTACGGACAGCAGGAGGTGCTGCAGGTGCTGCATTTACCATTGTCCGTAGCTATAACAAAGATGGCAGCGTCCAGAGAAGTGCGACCCCCCATGTAATATAATTTCATGAAAACTAGACCTATGATTATATTTAAAACATACTGATGGTCTTTAAGAACACATTTCTTTGCAATTTTTGAAAATTATAATCATTTAATTTATTCCTTTTAAATGAAAATCGATCTAAATCTTACACAGTGTCCCTTTCGATGCAAAGATTGTTTTTGTGTCAAACGAGTTCTTTGATATACTGTATTTATATTTCACAGTATTAGGAAGCAATTTTGTTTTCTCCAGAACAATATAAAGTTGTGTCATTGGCAAATTGCACTTTGTTTTTAAACTTTACAGACACAACAGATATCATTGTCATATAATATAAATTGTCTCGGACCAAGCACAGACCTTTGACGGACTCTATGAGTTACTGTCAGCTGATCTGATTTTACACTGTTAAGATCCACATACTGATCATCGAGGTAACATTTTATCCACTTGTACGCCATATCTTGTCACATTCTGTCGGTTTTATTGTAGGTTAAAATTTGTGTAGTTTCAGTTGTAGGTTCTCTGTGTTTCCCCCGCGTCTGTCATCATTGTGATTTGCGAATCATTGTGATTTGCCTCACCTGTCATACATGTGTTCCTGCCAGTCAGCCCCCCCCCCCCCCCCCCCCCCCCCCCCCCCCCCCCCCCGTTGTTTCCCAGGTGTCTCTCGGCTCCTAATTAGTTCTGCTTATATTTAAGTTCCAGCGTTTTGCTTTGTCCTTTGTCGGGTCATTGTGCGTCTTCCCCATGCTGTCGTGCCGTCACTCTGCTCTTGTCCTTCCCGTGTTGCCTCCTGCCCCTCATATCCCCCCAATAAGTTTGAGTTTGTGTTTTTGGGTTCCTTCTCTCCCAGCCTATGTTTAATATTAAACCAACATCTTTTGATCGAGTCTGCCCCGTACTTCTGCAAATTATTGGTTCCACCTCTCCCACGTCCCGCACCTCCCTAACCCTCCTCCAATGTGACACATCTGATATTATACCTTGCTAATTTTTCCATTAATATACTGTAGTATGGTTCATAGTATCAAAGGCCACTACAGTGAATTACTTTTTGTCTATACTCATTGCAATTTCTTCCACAAGTTCCATTACAGCTACAGAGGAGCATCTTTTTCCTCTGAAGCCATATTGGTGTACACACATTTTTTTTCATGGGTTACTCACATTAGTACCAAGGCGTGGTGCTTGGTACTCACCCTTTCTTTCTTCCATTTTTTTCATTCAAAATAAATCAATGTCATTCTCAGTGTCACTCTCACATTAAGTCCACTGTGTACTGTCTGTCCACTGTCTGCATGCACACAAAGACCTCGCATTATTCAATCCCGTGTCCTCAAAAAGTTCCATAAATCCATCAGTTGTGGTTTGCAGTTTTTTTTTGGTACCCGGTTTAATTAGCAGAGGTGGTTAGAGGTAAATTAATCAGTCACTGTAGAGCAGTGCTTCTCAATATTTTACCAAGCTCCCCTAGGAGAGAGAAAACCTTTCGCGTCCCCCCGACTCGAAACACTGACTATAAATAGTATTATCTATAAAACTTATAAATATACCTAAACCTGTATCCTTTTTAACATTAACAAAAGAAAAAAACCAATATAAATAAACTTTCAACAACTGTTAATTATTTTGTAAAGCATTTATACAGGTTACAGGTTAGTCTAAACAGAAAGAAATAACCAAGTGAATCAAAGTGCCTGAAAAAAAAAATCTTATTTTACTACAATCATACTTTACGTGACAAAAACAAAGCCTTTTCCCTGGGGTCATCCGTGCCCTCCATGGCATCACCTCACACCCCTCCCAGGTCAGACCCGCCCCACTATTTGAGAAGCTTTTGTCACTTGTAGCATCGCAACATCCAGTCAGCTTGACAACATTCAACGTAACAAACGGGGAAGGAATTAATCATGGCAACCACTTTGTGGACACCCAGAGCTATTAATCACAGCCATTTGAGCTTTCAGTACAGGGACAAGGCCTAACTAGAGCAGTCTTGTACAATGGTGAGGAACTTGGGACACCTGGTATTACAGTACAGTATTTACTTCTCTTTTTTTAAACAGCCATTTAACTGTACTAAAATAGCAAGAGTGCAGCATTAACTAAAGTACTTAGCACATTATTGGCCACTTGATTGTGAAATTTAAACATTTTTGTTTGCGTTTTGCCACAAAATGAGTCATAACTCAAAATAAAAACGCAAAGTGCTGTAGGAGAAAAGAATGGGTCTGCCGCAGTCCCAAAAAGAAGTGGAAGTGTTCAGTGTTGCTCTTATTCTCACCAATAGTTTTCAACTAAGTGAATGAACACGTTACGGTTTGGTGCGGCTTGAAAATAACACAGACGATTACAGACCAGGATGATGACGAATGACGGAGGGACAAAATGTTGTCCAATGCCCACCTCTGGTTTTAAACCTGTAAAGTATTTTGCACCGAGCGTAATGCTACCTATTTTTAAAGGCAAGACAGTCAGCGTATAACATCAAAATTCATTATTTGAAGGGCCAGTCCGCCCGAAAATTTACAAATCTGTAAATTTAGTAGCCAAGGAAAAAAAAATAAACAAAACTGTACAGTACTGTGGTACACATTACCTTTATCCGAAGCAAAAACTAGCCGGCTCAATTCTTTACAGCTCTGATAGTTAGAGCCCAACAAAACAAATGACACATCAAGTCTCTGTATCATAAACAGGTCCCGGAAGTGGAATGACAGAATTATGTTCACGTGTTATGATCACATTACAAGTAACGCAGTTGTCAGCTAGCGTTAGATTAGCTTGATATAATCCAAAGTTCAAAGTTACGGATGTTCAGGCATGGAATCTCAACACACGTGTTCCTTAGATAATGGATAATGATTAAAATAAAACTATACGTGCTAAACGGTAGGTACCCAACTGAGTTCACAAATCAGTTATACTTTTAAATAAACTTTTACATAAAATACATTCTTTTGGCTTCCATAGAATAAATAGGATTTTAAAATGAAGTCAAAGTAAAAAAGGCGCAAAATGTATAATATTCAAAATTAAGCTGATTGACGTTCATATGAGGACACAGTGGGAGCATGGCTTAGAATAAAATAATTTAAGAAAAAAAGGGAGGTAAACTTAAGATAACGGTTTTAATCCTTGGGTGTCCGGGTATTTTTCACTAGCCTGGCTTTATTATCATCCAACTTGGGCTGACTTTGTCATATCATTATCATAACATCGTCATTATCATAACATTGTCAAATATACTTATACTTACAAGTTACAACCCATCAAAATGTTCAGTGGCATCAGCCCTATCCATACATACAGTATATACATTGTTTTTGAGGGGGAAACCTATGCCCCCTTTATGTACAAAAATTGTAAAAATGCAATAATAGAAAAAGTAACTATGCTGTATATTTATATATTTATGAAATTGAAATAGGAATATTTGTCATACTTAAGAGTATTATGACGATTGAAGACTTTTCAATATGCTAGTCCAGGCTAAGCCAATCATCTAAGTCTTTGAAAGGCTTGCAAATGTCACAAGTTGGCCGTGAGTGACACCCAGTGGTTTTGGGGTGTCAATGCAAAAATTTGTATTGGTCCCCGTTCGCAAGTTGCAGTTGAAAGGACTAATGGAAAAATCGGGGGAAATGCATGATGAAACATTGGGTTTTCAGTATGTCCAAAATGGATAATATTTCCAATTTTGAATGGCAGTAAATGAGCCCGACATGGGCTAAAATTGACAGCTAAAGAGTGTACCTCTCGACCTCACGTTTGCAAGCATTTAGAAGAGATGGCAGCGTGGCATATTGAAAGTCATCATGTTTTGACAATCTATGCAATATTTTAGCCTCCTAGTCTTGTATTTTTGTATGCTTTCCCCTTGATATCACACATCAAAAATATCAAAAAGGTTGGGTCAAAATTTCCCCCAGTGGTTTAAAATTATGAGGTCATAACGGCAATAAAAATTACATTTCAAAATGAATCAGTGTAAGCATTGGGTTTAGATTAAATGATCAAAAATGTTATTATTTGACATAGCCACCTAATTCTAAGGGGCTGCCATGGTCAAATGAAAGCGCATAAGAAAAAGTCAAACGTCCGCAACTTCCAGTAAGATACGAGGGGTACCATTATTGTTATTAGTGGGATTTGTTTTGCGTATCTTTAAAATGAGTTTATGTATCAAGATTACTTTCGTATTGGTTGCTTGGTATCAGTGTCAGTGAATACTTGAGGGTTGCATATTCACATAGTTGTCAGTCTGAAAATGGTGGTATTGAACGTCCCAACTTGAAAGAATTACTGTTCAAACACACTTCAGTTGTATTTACCTTTTTAATCCGTTTTTGGCGGTGTTTGGGATGTTGAAATTATGCATAATGTTTCAGTGGCTTGCAATGTTGTTTGTAATAGACATTTAGACCAACTACAATAGTGCATTTTAAAGTTGGGTTGGTTATAATTTTCACTAATCAGCGGGGCAAAGACTCTGCTTTCCCTGAACAGCATACTGTATGCGGTATGAAAAGGAATAAAATTGTCCTGTCTTTGCAATATTTAACAATGCCAAACATTCATTCAGGAAATTCATTTGATATGTTTTTTTTAAACCGATCTGTATTTTTGTTCTGCCCAAAATAGAAATCATATCAATGGGGCCCTAATTCAAACCCCTAAACTCAGAAGTGAAGAGGATGTGAACGACCCCCAAAGAAAGAAAATGGTAGGAAGTCTCTCTGATGTTTACACCCGAAGCACAGGTTTACACCGTGCACTCTGGTACGAAAGGCTTAATACTTGCGAGCTACAGGTACAGGCAAGAGACGTTTAACTCAGAAGGCGGGCTGGCGAAGGAGCCCACCAAACACAATGTCACTGTTGTAAACATGCTGACACGGTGCTTTTCGGCCAACTGCGTCAAACAGATTGTGCACAATCTTAGCGCCCAGACAAGAAAAGACACACAGCAACGGGGCCTGCCTACGGAATGCCAAACGCAGCATATTCTACTGACACACGCACATACAATGAATAAAAATGAAGATTCTCACGGTGGCTGAGGTGAGGCTGCTGTCGGCGAGCGTGAGGTGATGCGGCTCCCATCTGCGCAGGAACTTGGAGGTGAGGATCTTGCTGAGGAAGGTGCGAGGGTGTTTGACCACGCACACCTGGATGTCGCCCTCGTGGAGCAGCTTGTAGCGCATCCCGCTGCTGCTGCAGTGTTGCAGGCTCCTCTTGCACGGCCCCGCGGCAACTTTGGCATTATTGTTCCCCTCCGACATGTCCCCCAGCAAAGGCTTGCTCTCCTCGCACTGATAAAACTGTTTGTTGTGCAGCTCGTTGCCTCCCCCGGCGCTGTTGAAATCCATAATCCAGTAATCCAGGCGCTTTTCCCGAAACGAGGAGAGGAGAGCGTTCGCTTGACACAAGACACCCACGCAGCGAGACACCTACATGTAGTATATGAAAAATGAGCGCTAGCTGTCGGATCGAGCTGGGGGATGGGGTAACCTACCTAGTGGTGCTAGAACACGACTAATTACTGGACGAGAGACGAGGCCGACACGGAGCCGTCGAGCACTTTTATGGCAGGATATCCACACGGGAGACGCTTTTTATGATACACTGTAAACAATCCACCATTTTCCTCCGCGCACAATGCTCCATGTAATGTGTCAGCGGCGCGCGTCTCGACTCCCCTCCGCTCCGCTCCGCTTGCTGCCAATGCGCGATTCAATATGTTAGGGCCATGGCCTTATCCATTTCGTCCGCCGCCGAGCCAGAACCAATAATCCGCCGGCGGAAAAGCGCGAGGGAAAGGGCGAAAAGGAAAGAAAGCTCAGATTGTGGCGTGTTTCGCTTCCTCTCCGGGATTTTGTGCTCCTTACGGGCTCGCTGGCTGGCTTTCCTTTGATTCCGTATTTTCCCCCTATCTTGCTGTAAATGAGCCAGCTCTCTCCAGCAGCGCCGCTCCGATTGGTCGCCGCCGGTTCATGTGATACTGGACTGACGTCAATGGGGAGGCGAGCGGATGAACCTTCCTCTTGAGTCTTTGCGCTTGACTGTCTGCCGAAGGCTGCGTGTTCCTCTTCCTCCGCCACCTCCTCCACTTTTTTCTCTTTGGCCTTCTCCATCCACCGCATTTATCGTCATCGGTTTGACTTAAATGAAAACCATTTGCTATGCAAAATGCCATAACCAAAATAAAAACACGGCTGTTCGTTTGTCATGATCGTCAAACGTAAGCAGCAAAAGTAGGAGCGTAATTAACGCATTTTTTTAAATTGGACTGGAATCATTTATCTGTTCGTGTTTTTGGTGTCACTTGTTGCTAGGCAGAATTCGTAGCCAGAGGCGTGCAAAGAGTCGGGTCAACTGTACGGGCAGGCCCCAGGCATACACCCCAGGTAGGGACTCTACAGCCGTTATACAGACTGTGATAAATGGTCTAACATAAACCTTTGCAGTCGAAGACGGCGCAAACCGACATAGAACGTTGGATGAAATCGTTCATGGCTGGTCATGTCTGAAAAAATAGGCAAATATGTTTCTGTAGCAAGAGGGGTCTTTTTCTTGCCTCTTGGCGTAGCAATGTTACCCTAAAGGCTGTTGGCAATTCCGTAATTAGGGCCCCTCCTATAAAAGAAGGTGTAACTTTCGCAGGTGCGACTCTTTGGCTCCGAGGTCCGCCCACTTCCGGGGCACCTTGGTCGGCTTCTTCCGGTACTCATGCAGCTCAGGTGGGCTGTTCTGCTATTTTAGTAACGACCGCGACTTTAATTTTAGACAGTGCATGCTTGCTAGACGTTTTAGCGGCAAGAAGAAATGAGCCTCGGATTTTAGATGCGCGCACTCCATGGCCGTCATCAGGTCAGGAAATGGCTGCGTCCCATTTCCCTTCCATACGTTCAATTGAGCTGTTTCGGAGGTAATGTGAACCATGGCCGCTTGTTTTTGTAATCGTTTCTGGTTTAATTGTATTGTTTATTGCACAGTGTTTGATTTACAGCTCGACACTGCTGTTTTTTTTTAAATGTTTTTATTTTAATTTTATTTGCCGTCTGTTACCAATGCGTCGCCTGGGTGCGGCACTTGCCTGTCGCGTCCAACTGGCCGTGCCAGGTGTTTTCACATTACCCCTTCAACGTCTGGTGGCGAGAACCGGCGCCCGTAAAGTCCGGACAAAGCAGTGGACTCGGTTAACTCTATTTTATTCTTTCTAAGAAACATTTTAGTTCTTTTAAAAATGTTTTAATCAACTCATCGCTAGTACAGTCTTGGCTCTTGGTTCCTCCATGTATTCATTTATTTCTTAATTTTTATTTTCAGGACTGGAGACTTCCGGTGACGGTGCTGTAGAGGGTCCTCTTTTGAGTTGTTGTGGTATTTTAGTTTTGGGTCAAGTGTTAGAGAGAGGGGGAGGGGGAGAGGGGGAAGTTGTGTGTGTGTGCGTGTGTGTGTGTGCGTGTGTGTGTGTGCGTGTGTGTGTGTGCGTGTGTGTGTGTGCGCGTGCGTGTGTGTGTGTGTGTCACACAGGTATCCAGTTCTGCTCCTTGAGGCCCCTCATCCCTCTTTTCAAGAGTACCGGATGTGGTAAACTCCAGCCCTGATTGATTTGTGTTAATAGCCAACACTTTACATTTTTTGTTTTAAAAAAAAAAAAAAAAGTCATTTATTGGATCCATAGGCTCTTCTTCCCTCATATAAAACTACATCCTTGGTGGTAGGTGTGCTTTAACACGGTTTACAAATAGTCTGGCCAACTCAAAATCTTGCTGCTTCTTGCAGCTATGGGCTGAAAGCAGTCACGTTATTTTCAGCCATCTTGCAGCGGTTGCTGGTGCTTCATTCAATTGTTTTTTGAGAGTCATGATTTGGAAGAAAAATACTGCAGAAGATGGTCACGTGAATTTTTCGCTGTCAGGTGGGTGTCCCACATAAAGTGGCAAGGCCATTAAGCTCCAAAATGCTCCAGTTTGACCCCAAGAGATGAAAAACACGGGCAGAGAAAGTGCGTGGTTGGATGTCAAATTACAACTCTTATCTTTGCTATCTAAGTTTATTATCACGCGTTATCTTTGTCAGTAAGAAACAAAAAATGAACATTTCCACAAAGCGTACGGTAGGAGTTTTGTTAGCCAAGATATAATTTGTTGACTTGTCCATCGGGCACCACATAGGTGACTATGCATATAGCACTTTTTTTTAATTATTTTTTTAATGATCAAACTGATTGAGACCCTTATCAGTGACATGGCTGCTCATGAGTGTCATGACAGACAATATCAAAAATATCCTTTCAGTCTATATGTACAGCATTTTGTAAAGATAGAATTCTGTTTATTTGAGTGTACAAAAGAAACGTACGGATAATGACGCACGCATGTATTGTGTCACATGGTGTGTGGTGCACGGTCTGGGCTGCAAGATGGCAGCCGTCAAGCGAGTTGGCCAGATTTAAGATTTAGATTAGATTAGATGCGCTTTAACTATACAACTCTTGAAAGGAAGTGAAAAAGTGGCGAGAGAAAAGGAGAGTGATGGTTGCCAATATTGTTTCAGCAGTAAAATGATTCGGGGAAGCAGTAAAACACACAAACGAAAAATCATAGCACTCCCAAGCAGCTACAGTAGGCCACGTCTAACCGGCCGTTTTTCTGACATTACTCGCTCACCTTTGTCAGACATATCATCCAGGACATCTACTTATTACCTACATCAGCACTAATATATGCCCATCTCATAAAAGATGCAGGCTTTTGAAAGTTGTACTGGTAACTACGCAGATGTTGCTTTTCTTATATGACACAGAGGACATCCCTGATTTCCCAAAAACTTTTTAAATGTGGACTGCAGTAGAATTTTACACTTGATGTCCGTCCATCAAAGCGTTTATTTTTTTTCCCCTCTGAGTCAACTGCTATCAGATTATTCTTAATGTGGATTTGCCAGCATTTCTTGTCAGCGAGATCCCTGTTGCAACTAGCAATAATGACAAGGTAAACAAGGTAAAGCGCTAATTTTCACAATACAATTGCTTTAGTATATAAATAGTGGTGGCCAGTGTGTATGAAGATGAAGAATACAAAAACCCGTTAAACGGTATGTTAAACACAGTAACGATGGTTTAGGCCAGCCGCTAACGTTAGCCTCAGCAAAACTATTTTTTGTACATCAGTCCCTAACCTCGCGACTGGAGTTGAATTTGAATATTAACATTTCTTCACTATGCTGTGAAGCCAAGTAATAAAGGGATTAAAATACAATCCCTCCTACTTCACGGTCTCAGATATGCGTCTCTGTACTTCGCATGTTTTTCCAGGAAAAATTAAAAATATTTCAAGATAAAAAATCAAAAACAATTGAAAAAAGCAAAAATGTACATCATACAGTACTGTATTCATCAAATAACTCAGTAATATTTGTTAACTATGTTAAGAATTCTTCAAGCGTTAGAGTTCGTGACGTTTTTTTTTAATCTTATTTTGAAATGCGTGCTTTTAATTTGTCGGGTCGTGTTGCATTTCCGTTTACTGTTTAACGTTCTCTGTGCGTCATTCGGCTCGTTACGGTGATGTAGCGAATGACAACGTAAGCTCATATTTATAGTTTATTATTTAAATTGATAACACACGCTCCTGCCTATGTTTAGTATGTGATGAGTGTTTATTCTGTTTGTGTAGAGGTTGCACTTTATAGTTAGTTGTTGCTAACCCGCTAATGTCGGCTAAAAATACAGTAAATTCATAGATTAAGTGTTTATATGTTAGTTGACTGACTTTAAGATTGTTGTTGATTTATTATTCAACAGATACTACATGATACACCATACATGAGCCAAAATAAATGTGAAGTTCAACGTGATGACTTGCGTACTCTTTCACCGGAGTCTCGGTGCAGATAACCAGTCCTGAGAACAAATTCTCAACAAACTAAGTAATATTAGTTATTTAATGAATATACAATAATGTTAATAAGGATAATGTAATGTTAAATGAGAGGAGAAAGGAAATAAAAAACACCAAAAATACAAAAAAAAAAGGATTGTTTATGGTTACTGCGGCTATATTGGGGCCTACATAGAAATCTAGGAACTGATACCCTACTTCACGGGTTTCAGACTTTGCGGGGGTTGACACCCCCCATTAACCGCGAAGTAGGGGGGATGACTGCTGATGAAATGATATGTACTGCTTTTAGGCTTAGGCCAACCTGTGTAATGAGCTACATTTAGAATGGCAAATCCATATTTCCAGATTGCTGAGTAATATAAAAGTAATACAATAGTAGTGTAAGAACTTACATTTCAGTTACAGTAATAATGTAACGTAACTACTTTGAAATGACAGTAATAAGTAAAATTGCATTACAGTTTTAAAGTAACTTGCCCAACACAGAGCATAACACATTCACCACCATCATCCACAAGAAAAACATCACCCATTCCATATCATCATCAAACACAAGAATCCTGAATTCTAGGGGTTGTCACGGGTTGTACATTCTAATTATATTCTCTTCATCAGACTTAAGTAATCTTGTTTTCCTAATATGTCATTGTCGTAACTTTACGCTTCATATTTAAATTTTTCAACACGGGTTCAAAATCTGCAGATGCACCAAGAACATAGAAAAATATTTAGAGTTGGGGGTGAAGAAATGAAGAAAGCTGAGAAAAGTGGCAATTCGACCAACTTTTACCTTTTTCACTAAGTAAGATAAGTTTGTGATTTTCCCCCTTGGTAAACAAAACATAATTTGGAAACTCCATTTTATCATTTTATATATTATTGTGTTGTCTCAGGAAGGGGCAAATATGCGGTCACGGCACTGTATCTTTCAGCCCCATTACTTGTGCCTTGAGGGTTTTTTTTGAATGCCGCATAATGTCATGTGATCAACCAACACTACTCTCCCAGTCGACTAGATCGGCGCATTGAGCACCTGCGCTTCATGCTTTCAAATGTTCAAATATTTTTAGACATTGTCAAACAGTTCTAATCAATTTTCATGCTGCAAGGAAATGTTTAACATTTTTCCTTGTGACAAGACAAAAGAAAAAACGCGGTTCTTGTAAACAACGTTCTGAAAGTATTTGGGATCTGAGGACACTAACTGTGAACTAAGGATGGGTAAACATTATTGCTAGATCTACATCTTCAGCTGTTCAACAGTCCGGGGTCTCCATTCAAATATTCTACGCTTCATAATGCGCCACACATTTCCAATGGGAGACAGATCTCATCTGCAGGCAGGCAAGTCTAGAACCCCACACTCTTTTACTACTGTCCACACTTTTGTAACACATGCAAAAAGTGGTTTGTTATCATCCTGCTGAATAAGGTCGCAGCATCCATGAAAAAGACGTTCCTGCTTGTAGGACACCATACGTTTCTCCTACAAGTGTATGGACCTTGTAGGATTAAATTGATTTCAGAGGTGTCTAAGTTACCCATTGCGACTACTTGTATAACGTTCCGGGTGGTTCCACTTTGGGTCAGAGTACGCAATGTCTGCAATTTCCCAAAAATATTTGAAATGTGGACTCGTCAGACCACAGAACGCTGCTCTCCTTTGTATGAGTCCATCTTAGATTAGCTCCGGCCTAGAGAAGTCAGCTGCTTCTCTGTTGTTTTTGAATGACATGTACTTTGCATTGTGGAGTATGAAGACCAACCATTTGAATGGTTTTAATGATGTTATGAGACAATGAAATCCCTAAATTCCTTGCAATTGTACATTGAGAAACATTATCCCTTAACTGTTTGACTACTTTCTCACACATTTGTTCATAAATAACTGCAATTTTTTTGGAACATGTTTCGGCCATAAAATTCAAAGGTAATGATTATTTTCTAAAAACAATAAAGTTTATCAGTTTGAATATTAAATGGGTTGTCTGTGGTTTATTTTATTGGAAATAGATTAAAATAGAATTGGTACTCTATATATGATTTACACATCTCAATTTTATTGGAATAATTGCATACAATTAATCATAATTAACTGACAATCATAGTGTAAATACAAATTTCAATGGCGTAGTAAGCAATTAATGAATCCGTCCATCAAGTATCTTAACCGCTTTTCCTCACAAGGGTCCCCCTCAAGGAAAGAGAAAACCTTCCGCGCCCCCTCACTCGCCTCGCTGACTCGAGATAAGATTATCATCGATAAAAGTTGTAAAAGTATACCTAACTGTATCCTTTGTGACGTTGCCAAAAGAAAAGACAGCAAAAATCTCAACTGCTGAAAACTCATTTTACTGTGTTTATACAGGTTGCAGGTTAGTCTAAATCTGAAAAAAAAATACAAAACCCAAGTGCATCAAAGTGCCTGAAATGAACAAATATTTATGGCAATTTTTATTTAATTGCAATTATGCTTCACATGGCATGGGGTCATCCGTGTCCCCCCTGGCATTGCCTCACGCACCCCCATGGAGCCCTGCCAATATCTGAGGACTGCTCTAGTAGAAGGCTCAACCCAGAATTAAAAAAAAAAAAGAATTAATTTGAGGTGTCAGTGTAAAGGTTTTTATTTCAACACCATGAAAACAAAAAAAATGCCATCGGCCTGTCAGGGCATGCTTGGATGGACTGCCGGGAAACTGCATTCATACAAGGACGCCAACATTCAAATTGCATGCAAATAATGATCTGGGCAACGCGGTGGGAGGTCGTTGAGTATGTGCATCTCATAGTGCAGTGGTCGTGGGTTCGCTTCTGGCTTAGGCCTTGCTGTGTGGAGTTTGTATGCTCTCCCTATGCCCGTGCGTAGTGGACATCCGTGCGTTTCACACATACGCCTTCAGAGATGCCCGACTCAAATATCTTTATAATAACATCATTTATGACACCGCGGCAAGAGAAATGATATACAGAAGCACACGTACATATTACTGGGTGCTGCATCACCTTAATCGTGCACAACACATTTCTGGAGCATTTAAACATCAATAAATCCACATCATCAATTAAATTTATCATGATATGTGATATTCCCAAAACTTAAAAATGAAAGGGAATTTAAAATTATTTGTCCAAGTTTTATTGAATCCACTATGAGCAGGCAAGCTTTAACATGATTGTAAGCTAAATTACAAATCCCAATTAAATAGAAGAACATAATTGTATTTATTTAGCATTATTGAATATAAATGAAATAAAATTACAAAAACATTGAAAATGAATAAATACATAAATAAAATGCTTGCACTCATCCAAAATGTCTGTCTCCCAAAACACTTAATTCAACACAAAATCCATTCTTTTTTTTCTTCAAGAAGACATCAATGACTTGCTTGTGGAGTTTTGTTTGGGTGTTTCAGTTCCAACAAGAAATCCTTTTCTATCATATGTTTTTATCTCGCTTTAAAAACGTCTAAGAATGACTGCTCTACAGAAGCACAGGACACAGGGATTATCACAGCCATGCTTGGTTGACCTGCATAGCGCTGCCTCTCATGCCAAGTAGCCAATCACACAGTGTGTACATGTCACGTTCAACGTCAGGCTTTCTCGCTGGCCTTATTCGAGCCAACTTGTGATGTGATTGGCCTTTTTTTTTTTACCTTACAATGTGGACCGCAACATTTTTTTGTCCCTTCTTTAAGCCATTTTTCCGCCTTAGGACACCTCAAACATGGCGGTCAGTGTGCGTGTGACTCTGCGAGTCACTCCGCGCTCATATGTCTATACACGCGTCACTGCTTATCTCACTACAATACTGGTCGCAATTGGTCGACGTCACGACTCCCTAAGATACTGGTCTACTATTGTTCGGCGTCCCGGAGGCACTAAGATGCTGGTCTGCTATTGGTCGGCGTCACTCGTTCCAAAATGGCAGACCGTTAAAGCTTTGTTCTCCTGTGAGTGCTTACAAAAAACGTATTTATAGTGCGTTTTAGTGCCTAATTCAAACTTGAATTGGTTAGCCATAGGAAGAAGATGATTTATATGGAAACGAAGCTGGGGGTAATCAAGAAATACAAAGAAGGCTAAGCTAGCCTAGCCCAGGCTACCCTTACTAGGAAATATAGCCATAAGCATCACTCAAAGGTAAAAAATATATATATATTTTTTTTATTTATATTGTTATTTATTGTATATACATAATATACATAATTGTATATATACATAATTGTATATATATATATATATATATATATATATATATATATATATATATATATATATATATATATATATATATATATATAAGCAGCACTTACTATACTATTTTGGTACCAATTTTCAATGTACAGTATATATATATAATTTTTATGTTTCTATCTGGGGTTTTACACGCATTAGCTAATTAACATAGGTTTGGATTGCCCGCCATACGACGAATTCGCGTTACGATCCCAACCGAGGAACGGATTAACAAATTAAAGGAAAAATAAAAATGAATAAAAAGATGACATTGACTTTTATTTTAAATATGATGAGGTAATGTTACTCCTGCGCAGCAGAGAAGGCCTTGCTGGCTCTGATGGCTCACCACACTCTGTGCGGGTTTTCTCTGAAAACTCTGGTTTCTCCGACAATCCAAAAACATGCACAGTAGGTACATATATTAGAGACTCTAAATCAGTCCTTCTCAAATCGTGGGGCGGGCCCCCCTGGGCGTGCGCGAGGTGATGCCAGGATAACCCCAGGGAAAATGCTTTGTTTTTGCAAAATGAAGTGTAATGTCAATAAAATAATAAATGGCATCTTGTTTTTTTTTTTTGTCAGGCACTTTGATGTGCTTGGTTTTTTTTTTTTTCATTGTAAGTAAGAAGTAGTTATGTTTTTGAAGGTTAATTTATATTGCAGGATACAATTTTAGGTATACTTATTCAACTTTGATAGTTTATGGATAATCTTATTTATAATTAGCGCAGTGAGTGGGAAGGGGGGAGGGTGACAGGTTTTCTCTTTCCTTGGAGGGAGCTTTGCAAAAAATTATTGAGACGCACTGTCTTAGTGGAAGCAAGCAATTTGCATTTTAAAATCACTGAAACACAATAATCTGATGTGCATGCATGTCATTCTGCATCTAAGAGCATGATAAGGCAAATATGACCCACAGATCTCAAGTCATCAAAGAGGAGATAACAAATGGAGTTAATCCTTTCGGTGCTTTAATTCCCTTGACATATACCACAGCCCACATCCTTTGAAACATAGTCTTCCATATAACTCAGGTTAAAGCATCATATTAGATTAGACATCTACTCTTGTGATGTGGAATTATTTGCCGATAGAGAAGAACAGTACAGCAAGTCACTGTTATAACAGTAACTGATAAAACACAGCAGGTGAGATAGAAGATGAACACAGGCTATTTTCCAGCATCCCCTGTTCACCAGTCATAATTCCGTTTCACGTTATGTAAAAATAATAAAGGAAAGTTATCATTAACAGATGAAACCATCAACAGCGAAGAGTGTATTAAAATGACTTGATAACTTTACACATAATGAAAGTAAGAACACACACAGCTTAGCCGCCCCAAAACAACTGCTTTTTGTACTGTGTTACCAACCATACACTGCAGATGTCGAAAAGAGATGTACATTTTATTCAAAAGGGGTAACAGCTTCAAATTATGGCCCTGCTGGAAGATAAAATATCAAAGAAATTACTCAGTATAACACACCCCCTTCATAGTTCAAATTCAATTCAGATTTGTTGTGTCTTGATTTTCTCTTCATGATATTTAATTTGACAGGTTAAAAAGCTCAAAACGAACATCCCTGTGAATACTGTATACTCATTTATCACGGTATATGGGTGTTTATATCTATAGGTATCAACTGTGTATATACAAACACAAATATATTTAAAATATACATACAGTATCTATACATCTACAGTACACTGTAGATATACATCTATGAATGTATCATGTATGTATATCTACACAGTATACACACACACATATATATATATATATATATATATATATATATATATATATATATATATATATATATACACACACACATATTTTTATATGTACAGAATATATTGTACATACATCTATCTATCAATCTATATATGTATATATATATCTATATATATAGAGATCTCTCTCTCTCTCTCTCTCTCTCTCTCTCTCTCTCTCTCTCTCTCTCTCTCTCTCTCTCTCTCTCTCTCTCTCTCTCTCTCTCTCTCTCTCTCTCTCTCTCTATATATATATATATATATATATATATATATATATATATATATATATATATATATATATATATATATATATATATATATATATATATGCACATACACACCCAAAAAAAACACATACACAAGAGTGTTCACTCAATTTTCATGGTTAGTGGAGAAAGGAAAACCATCGTGACAAGTGAGTACGATTTGCCCCCCACTGTACATAATTAAAAAGTATATAAACTTTGCCTACCTTTCTTTTGAAAGCCCAATGACCTCCTAACATACATAGTAGTATGGAGGCTGAATAGGTGTGTGTGTCTTTTTGGGCACAAACGTTATTTTCTTTTACAACACACAACAAGAATTGCATCAGAGCATGGTGAGCGTACCCCCTCCCTCACATGTACGTCTCAGCACAGCTTTGTCAAACACATCCACAAGCACACTGCTAGTAAGATTAGTGAAGAGTTGTTGCCAAAACATCCATCTCGGTCAATGTAGAAAATATTTCATTATATATTATATATGTATATTATATATATTATATATATTTCATTTTAAGCAACAGTGCATTCATTTGCAGACAAACAAAATGAATACTGAGAGGCTGTTAGATGGAGTGTGTGAGTGCTATTGCAGTACATCGAGTAGGCACTGCTGTAAAGTAACAGTCTTTTGGAAAAAAATAATAAAAATCATTAAAAAAAAAACCAAAACAATAAACACTAAGTTTACAGGTGAAAAAAGGCAAAGAGGAGATACATGCATACAATATTAAGCAGTACTCAACCGCACCTCAGCACAACACTGCTAACATAACGGTCACCAGAAAGTTAGTTGCATATATAACATTTAATGCAGGGGTCTTCAATCTTGGTCTTCGAGGGCCGGTCTCCGACTGCAATGCATAATCGGCAAGGTCTGCAGATGCTGGATAATCATCTTTGAATCAGTAATATTAATTAATATCAATAATAAAAAGTATTTAGCAGTCTGACCCTCGGACCAGGATGAAAGAGCCCTGATTCAAGGCAACTGCCAATGTAGGTATCTCGGAACCTCTCCCACTCCCTTCTGCATGCTCATGAGATTCAATAGGTTTTAAATGAAACAACTCATGCATTTCACCACAGTAAACCTCACTCACAGCAGGAGTTTTCACATTTGCATTGCAGTGTGAACTAAGAGTGTGTCTACCTTTACATGCATGATCCCGAGTTGAGGTCAGCTAGCTAACAGTTGGAAGTCACATCCAACAAACAGGGTCAAAAGATGGCAAATTTGTACCAACTAGAAAGCCTTGGTCAGACTAGAATTCCATCACTCATGGCCATTCAACACCTCAAGATTCACATACAGTAAGTGAATTTTGAAACCATCGGGGCGAGGAGATCTATTCTTCAACATAACATATGTAATGTTTACTTGCGGTTGTAATCTGGAGACAGTTACAAGAAGACCGACAGCAGGGAAGGCCCCACACATACTAATGTTTGCATTTGTTAGTGCTGCTAGCATGCTGCCATTCAATAAGGGCACTGGCATTGTCCTCCATCCTTCCGGGTTGCCGGCAAATACAGATATCCAAACATCCACACTCACATTTTTCATTCAATTTAGAGTCCTCAATTAAGAATCTAAGCATTTTTTTGCAATGTTGGCGAAAGCTACCCAAATAAAAACACGCAAGCAAGGTGAGACTATGCAAAGTTTGAAAAGGAAGACCCAAGAACACAAAGGGATTCCAAGACAGTACCGTTCAACTGTGAAGACCTGATTAAAAGAAAAAAAAAAAAAAAACGCCCAACATGGCACCCAGAACGAGCCTTTTGCGATTATTTTTCTAATGAAGTATGAGATTATGCCAGTTGGCCGTGCAGAAATCACATATTGTAAAAGATTCCTTTGTGCTCACAGTAAACACGCTGTCCTGCATATCCTAATTTCCAATTGGAGAAAATTCACGAAAAGCACACAAAAAGCCGTTTATCATTATAGAAAAGGAAAGTTCTTACAAAAATGTTTGGCTTTTAACATAGCAATGCTATTAAAATGATGGTTAGTCACAGTTTGACTTCAAACATATTGTCAAACTTGCAAAATGTCTTTGCAAGCTGTTTTGTCCTTTCTCCATCCTTCCATCTCACTTTGCAAATTATTTAAAAAAAATGGTCCATTAGACCAATAAAAATTGTACCCTCTGATATAATTTTCCCTTGAGTACTCCAAAACTGCTTTTCCTCCACTGTTGTCGAAATCCTCATCAAGCAGTAGATCAGGTGTAAAAGAAAAGAAAGCAATAATTAAATAATCTGCTAAAATTCAAATGATTTGATCACATCAATAAAGCAAATTGTTTCATAAAACATCAGCCTAAAATGTAAACAATAGTTTTATGATTTCTTCCCACTGTTATAAGTTACGCAGCATACGCTGCAAAAAAGACAAAAACAAAAAAGGTTCCTTAAAACAGAGCATATTTAAAGCATAGTTAGCTACATAAATACTTCAGTGTTTACAAATTCCCAAAACTCAAATATGACGCCATCCAATATGCGACCGGAGATTCCAAGTGTGCAAAAGTGAAAGAGAGATGTAGCTACAGCAGCAGCTGCTTTGTTCTTTCTCAATTCAAACTCTGATTCGAAACATGCCTTGGCTCAACTGAAGGCGGAACAGACGACAGTTGGCAATCCGAAGCGCGGCACAGGTTGTTTTGGAGAGGTCGCTGGGTAACATGGGCTTGGTCCGATGCCACGTCCCCGTGCTACGGCGGAACTCGCGGATGTAGTCGAAACTGGTACCTGTGCACCCACAACAGGCAATCCAATCGCACGATAAAGGTCAAGGCTGCTTGGAACATTGTGTTCATCATGGTTGTTGTTGCGTTTTACTGACCGGTGTCCAGGTCTCCGACAACATAGATGCTGCCTCCAATGGGAACGGCACCGTAGACGAATGATGAGCTAGTCTGGATACACAAGTTTTGGTCGTCTAGGAACATCCATCTGCACAAACCAGTCACCGCAAAGATTATAAGAAAGTGAAGGTGTTAGACAAGAGCATCTCAAGGATCTCATGGTCGACTGGAATCAGTAAAGAAAAAAATTACAAACTCATTTTTGAGGCAGTAGCAGTAAGTACAGTAATGAAGTAAACAGGTGCAACATTGATGTTACCAAGAACAAGAGCAGACTAGAATTTCATCGCTCATGGCCAGTGTGGCAAACTTTACAAAACATCACAAATCAGACACAATGGCATCACACCAAGGTACCAGTTATTAGCAGAGAAACTCAGCTGTTACTTTGCTCACTTTGAGAAACCACAGCAGAAACACCTATCTTCAACCCAGCCCCCACCACGATTCAGCACCCAGCCCTCTTTCACTGTTGCAGGGCATGAGAAGATGGTGCTCCTGGCAGTTAACATCAAGATGGCTGCCGAACTGGCAAAAGCGGACAAGGTCCAGAGAGCATGTGCCCTCCAGCTTTTATTGATTTTTAGGTGGCTTTTCAGTTTCTTTGGACCTCTGCTGAGCTCATGTGCCACAATCATCACATGGCCCTCACATCAGCACATGGCCCTCACATCAGCAATACTGTACTGAAGTTCTTCAAGAGTCTCATTCATCAGCACATCATAATCTTTCCTCTTCTTAAAGGGACAGTGTGAGATTTAGACCGTTTTTCATTCGAGAGGAATGAATCAAATTATTATAAACTTAAAAAAAACTTAAAATAAATGTGTTCTTGACAACCAACAGTATGTTTTAAATTCAATGGTAGGTGTCGTTATCATTAAATTATATTAGATGGGGGGTGGCACTCCTCCGGAGGCTGCCATGTCTGTTATAGCTATGGACAATGGTAAATGCAGCACCTCCTGCTGTCCATGAAGAAAAACGGCCTAAATCTTACACATTGTCCCTTTAATTTAGGCCAATACCAGTTTGCATATTGGGGGAATATATCAGCTTGAGAAGAGAAGGCCATACTTCCATCTACCGGCCCACTTTGTCTATCTCCTCTGAAAGCATCCATAGGCGTTCCCAGGGCAGCCGAGAGGCACAGTTCTGGGCTGTCCCCGGGGTCTGCTCCCGGTGGGACAAGCCCAGAATACCTCACCGTCCAGGAGATAACCTGACCAGATGCCCGAGCCACCTCAACTCTCGCCTCTTGACCGAGGAGGAGCAACGGCTCAACACTGAGACCCTCCCAAATGACTGAACTTTGAGGCCGGACATCCTGCTGAGGAATCTGGGATCTCATTCTTTCGGTCATGACCCACAGTTCGTGACCATAGATGAAGGCAGGAACGTGGTTTTGACTGGTAAACTGAGAACTTCGCCATTAGTCATAGCTTGGTCTTTACCACAACAGACCAATACAGAGTCCACATCACAGCAGATGCTGCATCGATCTACTGGTTGATTTCCCGTTCCATTCTACCCTCAGTGGTGAACAAGGCCCCAAGATACTTGAAATCCTCTACTTTGGCTAGGACCTCTACGTCGACACGGAGAGGGCACTCCACCATTTTGCAACTGAAGACCATGGGAGGGGATTCTACTAGACGTTCCAAGCAGAACCTCACTATACGTTTGGGTCTGCCAGGTCTGACCGGCATCCTCCGCCACCATCAGGCCCAAAACATAAAGGTCCCTCAGCAGAACAAAAGAATACCCAGAAGGACCACTGTCCAGTAGTCTGAACTGCAGTTTCGTGCAGAGGCACAAACAACAGTCAGGACACATCATCCCACCTGAAGGCGGAGGGAGCCTTCCCTCTCGTCCACCGAGGTGAACCCCAATGTACAGGGGCTGAGCAATCAATATGCCCAAACCTGCTTTGTGCTTAGGTTCCAAAAAAAGTGTAGCTCTATTGCGGGCTGACGTGCCCTCGCTGGAACGGCTGCTTGAGTCAGACCATTTCTGCGGTGTTGACAGAGGCAGTGTACTCCGGGCTCAGGGCATGTTTCTTCTTCAAGAGTAGCCCTCTTGTGCCCACCGACACGTTGGAATGTAGCGACTCGTTGGGTTGCAGTTCTTGAAGCTGCCGTGGGACAAACCGGCGTTGGCCAAGGGTTGTCTTCGCAACATATTCAAGTTCAATTTTTAAAAATTCAGCGCACTCATACGCAACCCTAGTTAAGATTATGCAGTTCAGAAGAGGAATGGACTTTGAAAAATATGCAGCACTGGACCTCCAGCGATGGGGCCGTCTTGACAGCCAAATGTGGCCTGGCGGTGAAGCCTGACCGTACACAAAGGCGGTGAATTTGGGGAAGAAAAGTAACTCATGCTACGACATGTAAATTGAAATCTAATATACAAAAAAATGCAAACAATTAGGCTTACAGAAGCGTCTCGGAATGCATTGCGTTTGCGTATCTTATCGGACAAAAAAAAATTGTACGCCCTGCATATATATGTTCTCATTTCTCTCAATGCCATACAATTGCTAAGGGAGGGAATAGATCTCCAGTTATTTACATTATAAGTGTTGTATGTACAACGGTTATGAATGGACAAATGTTGTGCCGTTCCTTCCCACACATCATGGAAAGATGGAGAGAGGTGTTGCCAATTGATTATTTCTAGGAGGCATTTTGGAAATATTTAGTTATTTATTGATATTGCTTAACAAATCGGTAGAATAATATATTGCCTTGCATGTTTCATCTTTGTGACAAATCATTTTTTTCTGCTGGAGCCATTAAAGGTACAATTCAGAAGAAAAAAAAACCTCCCAAAATGTTAATTTCATACAATACACGTATTAAAGCAGGTGTTTTGCTGATAATATTTCATGTCAAAACGTATTTCCTACCAACGAACAAATACTTAAAAAAAAAACCCATCAGATCAATCCCAACTAACTTTTAGGAAACCAAAAACCAACAAGAGATTCCTTTGACTGCAAGCTGAAATTACAGTATTTCAAAAATTATTGACTTGAACAGCATTCTCACTCAGAAAGTGAATGACTGATTTAACTAATAGAGAAGAAATTAGAGAAAAGGGATAGAAAAAGAATAGAAATCAGCACCTCCTCATTTCATCATGGTAGAATTCAGACTTGCAGGTCATCATATGACGTTGCTCTGGGTTGTCGTTTTCTTGACTTCTCACTCCACCAAACACGTAGAGCTCCTTACCGATGCCACAAGCCACAGATCCAAACCTAACAAGGCAAATTGGTCAAATTAGCCCAGTACAGTCTGGATGCCACGGTGGGAAAAAACACTGTGCATTGAAGTTGCCAAAACACCACTTTTGCGACAAACTTTCCAGAAAAAACTTCTGTCTCTTCACGTCAAGGTACTTTGGCTAAAAATAGAGTGATGTCGTGAAACTCCGGTTTATGATTGCTACACATAAACGGGGATCTGAAGAGTTTGGCAAATCTCCACTTTGGCCGGAGTTTTTAGACTGAGGTTTTTTGTTTCATGAAAAAAAACAAAAAACAAAAACCGGAACAGATAGCAGATAGGGCAAACCAGAGACATTTACTGGCTGTTGGCAAGAACTGAGGCAGACTATGCCGAAAAGGTCAGTTTAAACTGTGGCTTTGCAACCCGAAGATGATGCAACATGGCAGCTCATTTACTTGTCAAGAGGATCTGCTATTCTTTAATGAAGTACACTTTATGACTCAACAACTGTTATATCTATTGTTTCATCATTATGTGCAACATTCTCATATGATTGAGTTAATAGTGAAAACAAGCCAAACAGAAACTAAAACTTGCAATGTTGGTGCCGTGACAATGACCACAAAGCTGTGTGTCATTTCATGTTGCACAATATGGGGACATAAAACATCAAGCAGCAAGTTAAAACAGAAAGTCAAGTCAAACAGTTTCCTTACAATATCAATGAGCAGAATACAGATCATCCTATCTGGAAAAAACAAAAATCCCTTTTCTTCAGATATGATGTTTGAAAATGTGTAGTAATCCTTGTTCTTAGCAGTCAATGTGAAAAAATGCAAGTTTTGCTTTTTTGGCCATTGATATGTTCTACATGTTAGTCGAAACAACATATTCTGATTAATATTGTGGAATTTGAATCAAGCAACTAAATCCACCCATTTTATCTATTTCAGGGGGGTGACCATTTTCCAACTCAGTGCCTAAGAGCTGAGAGCTTGCGAATGTCACATGTCCAAATCCAGAAAACCACTGAGCAGTGACAGGATGTGTAGTGGAGACACTTAGAACGTTCTGTATTAATGTTTTAGAAATGCTTTAGAAATAAAACTTGACTAAGGATTTTTTTTTTTTTTTTTACTTGACTTCACCCTTTAAGATGCAATTCATTCAAAATACTACTAATAAAAAAAACCCACTACAAACAAATTATGTCTCCATTGTATAACAAAGTTAAGGTGAAATAGACATACTTTGAATTAGTAAATATATTGAAAGAGCCTTCTTAATTATCAAACTCTATGTTCACAAAACCAGTAGAAACAAAACTAGATTATTACCTCCTTTCCTTGAGAGGACAGAGGCCAGTCCACTGCTGGGTTTTGGGGTCAAAGCACTCAACTGAATCAAAAAGTTTCCCGTAGGAACCACCACCCATGGCATAGATCTTCTTATTCATGGAGGCATAACAACCCACCTTGAGAAGGGAATAAAATTTACAGTATCCATATACATTATTTAGTCTGTCACATTGCTTCCGCCATATCAAGACAAAGACAGAAGCCAGGAGATTAAAAGGACACATTAAGCACATCACATATATTTGTTTCTTTGGTCTGGCTTGCACACCTTTCATCGATGTGCATTCTCCCATACAGACTTCTAACACATCCACCACATGTAACCTGACGATTTGAGCAATCACCACAGAGGTATATGACTAAATGAAGTCTGAAACTGCCTGTAAATCATGGAACATGGAGTTTATCTGGAAGTTGTGAATGTCGGAGAGGTGTCTGTTACTAAGCCAAACACTTTTATGAAGTATTTTGTGGCGATGTTGAAGCCTCACACGTCTTCCTTGTTGGACAGTCTGCGTTGGTGCGGATGGCTGACTGGTGCAGCTGATGATGCGAAGAGAGGAGCATCGTCACAGAATGTAGATGTGTAACCGAAACTGAGTCCAGGCGTGGAATTGAAGCCAGTCTAGATGGGTCTGGAGAGCCTAACTGTTCTTTAGTACGTATGTCACCCGTGAACAGATGCTAAAGCGGCTTGTTTACTTTCAAACTAGTAAACAAGCAGCATACGAGTTTTGTATTAGCATACGAGTGTGACATCATGCATGCAGTGATATTGATTTCTCTCAGCCACTAGGTGAAATAAGACTTTGAATCAATATTTATGTATGTAAGAACGGTTCTGTGAGCTCCGGATGACCGTCAGGGGCAGTCCTTAAAGCACAGAATAAGCCGCGCAAGCGCAGGACAAGAATGCATAGCAACAATAATCAATCGTGACGGTGGGTGAACAGATATAAGACACTGTCCCTCAAAACCTATTTGTGCGAACAACACAAAAATGAGGATTCCATCTCTGGCTGTCATCCGGGGCTCGTAGAATTGCTGTTACATATGTAACTGTCGTTCTATTTTGCCCCTACAGACCGCCAGAGGCGGGATGACGTATAACAATGAGATCATGAGGAATCAACGGCACTTACCTCAACCTCCCATAGAAGCCCCTGAGTGCAACAACATCCACATGACAGAACCTGGCGAAAGTGCCAGGGGACAACCAGATTGCAGTGGCACAATTACCCTCCAAGGGTACTCCATTCAGCACAGTCCAAAAAGTCGCAAAACTCCTGGGAGAGTGGCCGCGAACCCTCGAAGGCAAGGGGCGACCCGAAGCCCCCAAAGCATGTGTAATGACAGACCTGGGGAGCCCTAGGAAGAGCCCCCATATGAAACAAAAAGCTGAGACGACTTAAGAAACAATGCTGTAGTGTCCACATAAAAGAGCAGGGCCCGCACAGGGCACATGAGCTCAGCAGAGGCCCCGTGTCCTCGGGTGGGAGAACAAAACGAGCAGTGCACAAAAGCTGGTTGATAGTAGAAGTAGATTGGACCTTCCGACCGAAAGCGGCGAGGGAATGGAATGCAAGAGCTAGAGCCGTTGTGAGACGCAGCCAATACAGGCCAGACTAGGAAGTGGAGTAAAGAACCGAGAATGGGGGCAAAACGCAGCCAATGCAAATAGCACGACCTGGCAGGTAAACAAGGATCGAAAGATTGTGATAGGTGACAGATTGTGACAGGTGACGGCATAGGCGCAAATAAAACTGGTAAGAAGCAAGCATGAAACACAAAACAACCCAAACCGGTTCACTTACTGATGAAAGTCAAGTCCGATTTTTTGGTGCAACCGCACACATAAGACCGTACAAACCAACATGCGAGATGAGTGGCATATGCGGGTGGAGATGCCACTCATCTCGCACCAGCACAACATGGGACAATGAGTCTACCATGAGCCAAGACAGAGTGTGAAACGCAGTTGATAAAACTGGATACCTGAAAGCCCACAAGTTAAGAACGCTGAAAAGAAGCAAATAAGAAATTGGCGACAAATCACAGAAAAAGCAACAGAAATTAAATGCCAGGAATAATACAAATGATCTAACCCCATGAAGCAAAGCCATAGGAAGCAATTTTTGTGCAACAACAAGGCTATACCAGGATAAACCAACACAAGTGTCGCAGCCACCGGAGGACGGAGACTACAAAAAGCAGCTCCGACCAACATGGTTCACGGGCTACCAGTGACGAAAAAAGACCATAAAAAGCATAGAACACAAATGGCATGCAAACCAACGTTTCTGAGAAGGTTCTGAGAAACAGTCTTCCGGGCGACACTGCCTTTTATATGTTCACCCGGAGTCATGATTGACGTATTGTTGGTATGCGTTCTCGTCCAGCACTTGTGTGAAGGCTTATACTGTGCTTTAGGTACCGCTTCTGGGGGTCTGGAGGGACGAAATAGCTCCTGCGTCATCTACAGCCGCTTCTAACAACAAGACATTTGAAGAAATGCCGTACCTCTTAGGCTTTCCCTGTGTAATTTGTTGCAAAGAACCTTGTTTTGCCCTTTGTCTATTTTGTCATATCTGCTTGTTGTTTGCTTCATTTATACTTTATCAAAAGATTTATATACAAAAGCATTACTTGTGATTTATTACAATGTTATTTTTACTTTTGGTGTAGTGATCCCTCACTACTTCGTGCCTCACCTATCGCGCCCTCGGTGCATCGCAGATTTTTTTTGAAAAAAAAAAAAAGTATATTGCCAATTCTTGCATGCTAGGCAGACGAGGTAACTATAAGTGAATGCACAAGCTAGACATGCTATTGGCTCCTGGAGCGACCATCAACCAATGAGGACAGGAGTTGTAGTTTACCCCCGCCCCAACTCTCGCTGATTACAGGAGTTGTAGTTTACTCCCGCCCCAAGTCTCGCTTCTTAGACTAAGAGGGAAGTTTCAGTCTTGGAGTGTGACACTACTTGGAGGTTTTTCACCCATAGCGGGAGGCTTCCGGTTCTCATTAACCGCAAACAATTAGGGATCACTGTAAATTCATTATGTTGAGATTGATCAAATTTTACACAGTGAAAAATAACTGTGGAATTTATTTATTTAATTTTGATTTTACTGTAAATTAAACTTAAAAAAAATGACCATAAAAAGGGAAACAAAGTACCAAAATTGTTACAGGTAAATACTAGTATCAATTACCAGACATGCTGAAAAAAGTTAAAATGTTAATAGATACCCATGCCTGGTGAGAGGCAACTTTTGTTACCACCTCTGAAAATCTACCAGCTTATTTAGATTCCACTTGACTGTAAAGGTTTTATGGCGTGTTACCTTGCGGATCATTGTCATACTGGTCTGCATCTTCCAGGTATTCATGTGAGGATCAAAAACTTCTACAGTAGTCAGTTCAGTTTCTGCATTCTCCCCACCAAGAATATAAATTAGACCATCCAGCTCCACCACACCAAAGTTCTGGCGAGTCTGCACAAATCATGACATATTTTTAACTACAAAATCTTCTACCGAACAACTGGCACAAGGATTCGCTTGTCCAACACTTCGATTTGTATTATATATTTATATGCAAATGCAAGAATGTGGAAAAAAAAAATCACATAGCTTGTGAAAACTCTCTCCAAGGGTAATTATAAAACATGCATTGTTATGTAGCTAAATGAAGGTTAGCTAGTGTAAAGGTGCTCTTGCAAATGTTTAGGCTATCAGAATTTAGAAACATGACATAACAACAAAACACTCCTTCTGGAGCCAGGCCTGGAGGAGGGGCTTGCTGGTGAGGGGCTGGTGACTGAGCCTGCATCCATGGCGCCCGGCCGGTCTCTTCCTAATGAGGTAACATGGTCCCCCTTCCCATAGGCCCAGCACCTGTGGGAGGGGCCACAGGGGTCGCATGCAGTGTGAGCTGGGCAGCTGCCAAAGGTGAGGACCTTGGAGGCCCGGTCCCTGGCTGCAGAAGCTAGCTCTAGGGATGTGGAATGTTACCTCCCTGGCAGGGAAAGAGCATGAGCTGTTGTGCGAGGCAGAAAGGTTACGACTAGACATAGATGGACTGGCCTCCACACACAGCTTGAATTCTGATACAAATCTCCTTAAGAGGTGTTGGACTCTCTTCCACTCTGGAATTGGCCACGGTGGGAGGTGCAGAGCAGGTGTGGGCATACTTAATGCCCCTCAGCTTGGCGCCTGTAAATTGGAGTTCACCCTGGTGGGTGAGAAGATAACTTCCCTCACCATTTGGATTATGACTGTGTGTAGAACAGCAGTTTGGCATACCCACCCTTTTTTGGAGTACTCGAGGGGTATGCTGGAGAGCACTCTCTCTGGGGACTTCCTAGTTCTACTGGGGGACTTCAATGCTCATGTGGGCCATGACAGAACAGGAGGTCCAAGACTTGAAAGTGATTTGAACCTGAGTAGTGTCCTGTTTCTTGATTTTGGTGCTTGTTGTGGTTTATCCATAAACAACACCATGTTAAAACATATAGGTGTCCAGTACACCTTCGGTCTCAGTGACTTGGTGGTCATAGCTTTGGATTTTTCACCGCATAGACACTCGTGGAAAGAGAGGGCGAGAGCTGTCATCACCACCCACCACCTGGTGGGGTAGGAAGCTGGTCCGATCTGGCAGATTGAAACGTATTGTGAGGGTCTGCTGAGAATGTCGAGCAGAGTCCCTTGTCAGAAGGAGATTCAACTCCCACCTCCAGCATAATTTCTCCCACAACCCAGTGTCAAAGTGGACCATGATCTGTGCTTCCATTGTAGAGGTTGATGATAGGAGCTGTCGCTCCGGAGCTGTGGTGGTCACTACATGTCGTGGTGACAATCTTCGAACCAGCTGGTGGACACCCCCAGTAAGGGAAGCCGTCAAGCTGAAGAAGGATTCCTATTGGGCCTATTGGGTCAAAAATTTGAGTGTGGGAGGAGTTTGTTGAGGTTATGGAAAACGACTTCCCAACAGCTTCAAGGATATCCTGGTTCACCATCTGGCGTCTCGTGAAGAGGAGGCAATGCACTTTTAACACTGTGTATGTTGAAGATAATGTGTATAATAGAGATGGGCTCACCCACTTCTGAGGTTTAAGTTACCAAAGTGGCTAAAAGCTCCTTGGTGGAAGGGCCCCTGGGGTACATGTAATCCGCCCAGAAATCTTAAAGCCTCTGAATGTTACAAGGTTGTCATGGTTGACATGCCTCTATAACATCGCAAGGACCTCAAGGACAATGTCTCTGGATTTGCAGACTGGGGTGGCGGTCCCTCTTTTTATGAAGGAGGACTGGAGGATGTGTTCCAACTACAGAGGGATCACCCTCTTTAGCCTCCTTGGTTTGGTATATTCAGGGGTGCTGTAAAGTCAAACCTTGGATTCAGTATGTTTCATTCAGTATGTTTTTTGTCCAGGCCATGGAATAGTGGACTAGCTCTACACCCTTGGCAGGATCCTCATGGGAGCATGGGAGTTTGCCCAACCAGTCTACATGTCTTTTGTAGACTTGGAGAAGGCATGATTGTGTCCCTTAGGGAGTTCTGTGGGGCGTGCTTCAGGAGTACTAGGTATTTAGCCCCCTGATATGAGCTGTTGGGTCACTGGACCACTGATATCAGAGTTTTGGTCTGCAATTCCAGCAGTAAGTTGGACTCTTTTCCAAGTGGGGGTTGGACTCTGCCGAGCCTCCCCTTTGACACTGATTATGTTCATTACCTTTATGGATAGAATTTTCTAGGCACAACTGAAGGTTTGGTTGTTTCAGCAATGCAGCTTTGCTTATTGAAGATACTGTGGTGCTTTCGACTTGTTTGAGCCGTGATCTCCAACTATTGTCCATGAGTGAGGGCAGGGTGGAGCGAAGACCGGCAGGGGGATCAGTCACAGAGTCTCCAGTGATGCGGACTCTGTATCGGTCTGTCGCGGTGAAGAAGAAACTTAGCCCTGAAACAAATCCCTAAATTTACCTGTCAATCTACTTTCCTACCCTTAACTATGGTCATGAGCTGTAGGTTGTGACCAAAAGAACACCAACCCGGATACAAGCGGCTGAAATGACTTTCCTCTGCATGGCATCTCTTAGAGATAGAGTGAGAAGGTCGGTCATCCAGCAAGGGTTTAGAGCAGAGCTGCTACTCCTTCACATTGAGAGGAGCACTGAGGTGGCTCAGGCATACATATTAGGATGCCTCCTGGACACCTCCGTGGTGAGGGCTTGGACGACTCACGACACACTGGAGAGATTATGTCTCTTGGCTGGCCTGGGAGTGCATGGGGATCTCTCAAGAGAAGTTGGAGGAAGTGCCTGAGGAGAGGGAAGTTTGGGCTTCCCTGCTTAAGCAGCTGCTCCCGCAACCCGACCTTGGATAAAAGGTAGATAACCGACGGATAGATAGAAAACTAGCTCCAGCACAAAGTGGTTGTTGTTGTTTGTTTGTGTTTTTTCCATCTCGTGTGCTGGTCACCATCAAAAAAGTGGTCCTGGATACATCTACTTAGCAGGAATTGCCACAGAGGGGGCCCTAAGCACTCTGATTGGAGTTTATATGTCTGTTTGGAGACACTGTCAGCATGGAAACGTCATAAACCACATGCTGAAGTCATGACACTTAACAGGTGTGTATCGTATTTTCCATACTATAAGGCGCACCTTCAATGAAGGGCCTATTTTTTTTTTAAATTATTTTACATATAAGGCGCACCAGATTACAAGGCACATGCTGTAGACTAGTGGGTGGGATTGCATTATGCATCCACTAGATAGAGTTGCGTTATGCATCCACTAGATGGAGCTGCACTAAAGGGAATGCATTAAAAAGAATCAGCAAAATTACGTGCAACGTCACAATTGACCCAATATGAAGTAGGGCGGGGTACTTGGTTAAGCATTTTGCTTTATTTTATTATTAATGCAGCTATGCATTTTCTTTATTTATGTATTCATTATATATGATACGACAATTAATCGTAAATTATTTTGTCGATTATTTTGCTGACCTTCAAGTTATGGCTCACAGATCCGGAGGTTCCAAAATTACAGTTTGAGAATCACTGGCAACAAATGACAATTGTCACTTGCTAGTGTGCATTACAAATCTACAAGACTTTCTTTTTAAAATCTTGTGAAGAAATAGGCGTTGTCATGTGATTTGTAATGACGCATCCAAAATAAAACCTGTTCCAGATCTAAAGGTGCAGTCATGCACTCTGATGATGATGATGATTATTATTATTATCATGGTTTTTTTTGCTTGATTGATCTAAGTGATTTTACAGATAACCGTGATGATTTTGACATGAAAGGTTAATTTCATTGCTAACTGAGTAAGCAATTTGAAAAACAGATGCAGAAGTTGATAAGTATACCTGGAACATTGTGGGTATGGGGCTCCATGTGTTGGAATCTGGGTCGTACTTCTCACCAGTGTTTAAGACTATATTGTTCTCATCTGTTCCACCCACCACAAACAGAAATCCCTCTAAAAGAGTCAAAAATAAATAAATAAATAATCACAAAACCATATGAAAGGGATTATAGTCCTGCTTTGTTCAACTTAGACCAGTGATTCTCAAATAATGTTGATGTTTTGAGCACAATTAATAATTTTATTTGGGTTTCAAAATCCATCCAGCCATTCAATTTCGATGGCCGCTTCTCCTCACAAAGCTTGCAGGCTTGCTGATGCCTATCCCAGCTGACTTCAAGCAGTAGGCGGAGGACACCCTGAACTGGTTGCCAGCCAATCACAGGGCACAGAGGGACAAACAACCATTCACACACCCAATCACACATAAGGACAATTTAGTATGTCCAATATACCTGCCCTGCATGTTTTTGGAGTGTGGGAGGAAGCCGGAGTGCCTCGAGGAAACCCACGCAAACTCAGGGAGAACATGCAAAGTCCACACAGGAAGGCCGGAGCCAGGTCGATTTGAACTCTGATTAAAAATAGCTTCTGAAAATACATTTACATTAACATTCATTTTTTAAACAGTTTCAAACAAGTTTGACATACTGTATGGCCAAAAGCATACAGTGATCCCTCGTTTTTACTTCAGTACGCATATTTACTTAAATCTTAAATTATTAAACCTTATATAGTAACTGAACAGTTACTCCTTTCCATCCTTTGAAATCTTAGCGGCGCCCGGAAATTGAACTGAAGTCGAAGCTATACATAATCAAACACGATAACAACGAGAGTTTACAACTTGAAATACCATTTTATTATGAAAGAAATCTAGATAAGAGATTTCCAACGGTCCGGTGAAAGTCTTTGCTCCTCTGTCTTGGGTCTTTGCAGAGCAACAGCCTATGTGTTTTCCGATTGAAACCGGCACGTTCAGGTCTGTGTAACAAGCGAGAGTTGGGGCGGGAGTGGATTACAACTCCTGTCCTAATTGGTCGGAAGTTGCTCCGGGAGCCAGTCGCGTATCTTATAGAGATGCCAATCTCTTACTTGGCTCCCGGCGCGACCATCAACTAATGAGGGCAGGAGTTGCAATCTACTTCTGCCCCAACTCCCATTTGTTACACCTAGAGGGACGTGCCGTGTCAGTCCTGAAACATACGCTGTTGGCTAGACCCAAGACAGAGGAGCAAAGACCATGTTATCATGTATGATTATGTACCACTTTAACATTAATTCGACTTCTGGGTGCCGCTAATATGACCGCGATTGCCGCGAGACTTCAAAGGATGAAAAGAGGTAAGTGTTCAGTTAGTAAATATGGTTTCATAATTTAAGATTTAAGTAAATATGTGTACTGCAGTTGTTGGACATCCGTAGTCAGTGCCTTTATAGTTACCTTGTCTGTCTGGCATGCAGGAACCCGTCACAGCACGATAGGGCGCAATAGGCGAGGTGCAAAGTAGTGAGGGATCACTGTATTGTGAGCTATGGCGGCCGCTTGCCAAAAGCTGAGACGCACTATACAGTGTTTGTTAAAACAGCAGGTAGTTATTAGTAAGAAAGCAAGTTTCATTTGCTGAGCCATAGTCAATATTTTACATCTATGCAAGAATTTGGTATGCCTCTGTATTAAAAAACACTTTTAGGTCCAGACTCACAAGTTGAGAATCACTGATTTAGACTACTAATTCAACATACTTTTCAAAGTGCCAACTAAAGAGAAAAATAATGAAAAGCATTCAAAGATTATTTCTGCAGCACAGCCACACTCCGCTGCTCTCTCACATACCAGCAGCAACAACTCCATGACCCATACGGGCAATGCTCATAGGTTGCAGCTCAATCCAGGATTGTCGGTTGGTGTCATAGAGTGGACACATGCAGCGAGTCACAGCTGTGGGTTTTCTGGTTCTGTATGGAACAAACAAATTTGCACTCACCGAACATCTACTTTTACAACCCATTCTCACACTAAAAGGACTAAGTTAAGCTCGGAGGTCTGCAGAGTCAGCTCAAACAGTGGAACCCAGAGTTCAACGCAAACATGGTGAAGCTGCATTTACCGGTTATGCTGCACACAAAATGAATAAGATGCCAAAAGTAAGATTGTATTTTAAGCCAAGGTTTATATTTTTTAATGAGTTTTTCAAGAGCATTTTTAAAAGTCTATTTAATGTTAAAATATGTCTATGGACAGTTTGTTCATTTAGGAATTTTAAAGCAGGGGTTCTCAAACTTTTTGGAGTCAGGACCCCTTTAGAAAGCAAGTTTTCCAAGGATCCCCATTGCAAATCTTCGTGGAAACAAAACAAACAAACAAACAAACAAAAAAAAAACAATATTTCTGATCATTATTAAATTAAAAAAAAAATAAGTGGCCTTTTATTCACCAACAGATCCAATTTGACATCAATTCTATTTGTTACTTTTTAGCTGTACTGGTTTAGAAAATAAAAATTGCAAATTGCCTGCCTCCATATAACAAACCAGGTCAATTTCCAATTATTTAGTCAAAAACAGCATTCTAAAATAAAGTGCCGCTGTAGCTTTGATGGCTTTATCACCTTGTTAGCAAGTGATTGTAGACACAAAATGCTTTTAGACAAATTTCAAAATTATTAGATTTTGAAAAATATATTAACCTTGTAGAATGGATTGCTTTATTGAAGAGTCATGAATAGTTTCACAATTTAATATCAAACAAAAGGAAATCAACACAAATATATATTTTTTATTAATCACCCAAATGATTTCGTGGACCCACCCCACTCTGGTCACTGTTGGGCATGTTACTTCGAAAATTTGAGATATATTTCTTATGACTAGTAATAAGTCGCTTCATCGCCTCATTTGCAAGCAACTGTAGACACAAAATGCATTTTGAAAAATTTCTAAATTATTACATTTTAAAAATGATGTAAACTCATTCAATGCCAGAGACATATCTTCGTGTTTTTTTTAAGAGTCCGGACAATCAATACTTAAGTTTATCAAGGACATTAATTTCCAGATACTTAAGTATTAAATCAATACTTAAGAGTAAGTATCTGGGATTGAATATCCGGACTCTTAAAAAAAAAAAAGAAAAAGGAAAATACATCCCTGGCATTGATTGAATTAAACTGGTTGAATAGGTTGCTTATAGAGGCATGAATACTTGATTATAAAATAACATGAAATTAACACAAATACAATTTTTTTAAATTGTTAATTACACCAATTATTTGACGGCCCTCATGCAGTCAGGCCACGGAGCCCCAGGGGTCCGCGATCCCCCACTTTGAGAACCACTGTTCGAGAGAACTGTCTTTTACATACTTTGTTGCTCTTTAATTACTCTCTATTCTAATTAGTTGTTTGAAAATTATTTTAAAAGCTCGTACTTTTATTTATGTAAAACACATAGTTTGCGTATGAAATATGCAATTTAAATATTTCAGCCTTACCTGCGATCCTCTCCCCCGACAACAACAATGCACTCTGAGTAACCTCGAGGCTTGAAAGCAGCAAGAAGAGCTTCGCCTTGCAGCTGACTCTCTCCTAGAACTGGTTGACAGTGCTCTCTAATCACCTCTCTCATCAGTGGCTCCCCCAACGCCTAAAGGAAAATGATGACACATGCACACGAGTTAAAACCTGGCCTGGCAAGAAATATCTGTTCAAAACGGAAACCCAAACCTAGTGTGAACTGAATTTACAGACTGTTTCATTACCTGTTCTCTCAGGTAGCTTGCATCCAAGCCTTGCAACCACACTGCAGACATCACTTCTCTCATGTGCACCTGCAATTAAACAAAAAGATTAAGTTAAACTTTAAATAAATATTTAAAAAAAAAAAATCTGTGAAGTGCTGGGGTTGTCTTTATATTGTTGGTAATAAACACTTTATACATAAAGAAGATGTTTACGGTGTTGTAAAGAGTGACAACTTGTGTTATTTAGTCAAGGGAGGGCTACACGATTATGTCCAAAATAATAATCATCATTATTTGGGTCAAAATTTGGCCATTATTAAAATCACAATTATTAATCAGGATTATTCAAATAAAATTAAATCCAAGTTTATTTGTATAGCCCGGAATCACCGAAGTCTCAACTTTACAGGTGAAAATAAGTCATACAGAGACTTCTTTCCATCATTAGTACACAACAGCATCCCCTGATCAAAGCTGCCAGAAAGGGAAAGACAAACTCAAAAACCCTAATTTGGGGAAAATAAGTAGGGACCACAGGTGGGGGGAGCCCCCTATCAGGGTCAACTGAGTGTACAAAACAGATGCAGAATAACATATTGCACCATATTAAGCAGGAAATGTCCAGTGCAAAGACGTCTTGACAGTCGGCGAAGCCACCAGGCAGGATTCGTCCCACAGTCCGGCCAAGTGGGTCCATCCCAACAAAAACGCCGCAGAGGAGGAGGCGTCATCATGTTTGGTTAACGTGTCTACTTGGGTTAGGGCAGTGCTTCTCAAATAGTGGGGCGGGCCCCCCTGGGGGGGGCGCGAGGTGATGCCAGGGGGGGCGCGGATGATCCCAGGAAAAAGGCTTTGTTTTTGTCATGTGGAATGTAATTGCAATAAAGTACGGTAATCATTTTCATCATTTTCGTTTGTTTTCTTATATGTCATATGTTTTCTGTAATCTATATTGTTTATGTGTATGTCTGTATTTGGTACATGCAGCATCCACTTCAACCTGTGGGCCTGGAAGGGGCCTCCTCCCACCTGTGGTCCGTTCTGGAGGTTTGTGATTTTCCCCTAATTGGGGTTTTTGAGTTTTTCCTTCCCCTTCTGGGAGCTTTGACAGGGGATGCTGTTGTGTACCTTACACCCAAAAAATGTCTCTGTACGACTTCTTTTTTCGAAAGAGGTCTCCACATGACCTCTTTTCATCTGTGAAGCCCTTTGAGACTTCGGTGATTTAGGGCTATACAAATAAAATTTGATTGATTGATTGATTGATTTAGTTTCAGGCACTTTGGTGCAACTTGATGTTTTTTTTTTGTTTAAGACTAAGCTATAACCCGTATAAACGCGATAAAAATAATTAACAGTTGTTGAAAGTTGATTTGTATTGCGGTTTTCTGTTGTTAATGTTAAAAAGGATACATGTGTAGGTATACTTAAACAATTTTCATCAATAATAATCTTATTTATATTCAGTGCATCGACTGGAGGGGGCGCGCGAAAAGATTTCTTTTTTCTAGGGGGGGCCTGGCAAAATATGGTTGAGAAACACTGGGTTAGGGTTAGTGTTTGTTTTTAAGCAAGCATTATATAAATAACACTTCAAGGCTTGACTTCAAGTCAAAAATAATTATGGCAAAAACTTGGCACACAGGGCAACAAAGTTAACTTACTTGCTTAGTGCAAACCAATGAAAAAAATGAAGCCTATTTAAAACCGAGCACATTCAATGTGTTATTTCTGGGCAGATTCTGATTAATCTGAGTCAAGGTCAAAAGGTCAGTCACCCATCAGTATTCAGTCTGTTTTATGAAAGGTCATTCAATCATTCATCAGTATTGAATCTGCAAAATTGTGAAACTGACCGTGATTCATCAAAATCTGACCAAGAAAATCCCACTCATTGAATGGGAGACAATAGAAGCAAAGGCCAGAAGTCACTGATGCCATGTGCTAAATATGGCTGTCTTCCCGGCGCTATATTAGGGTTCCTAATCAATCAATCAATCAATCAGAAGTTGTAAAAGACCAATGACGGAACTGTTTTCGGATGTTCTCTTTCTGTACCACCACAGCGCTGCCTCAAAAAGCTGAGCCCACGCTTAGCTGAAAATGGTGTGGTATAATGTATGTTGCATAGAAGCCCAAACTCAAACCTGTCGAAAGCATTTTGAATTGACTCAAAAAGTGATAGTGAGCCAGGCCGGGTGAGTACATACCCTGCGAGCGTCTGGATCGTGGCTTAACCATCGCACCACAGCTTCCAGCACATGCTTTTCATTCCCGACGTTAAGTTTCTCCTCAGCCAGCACCTCGCAGAGTCGGTCGTGAGGCAACTCCCTGAACTCCTCTGTGAGTGCAACATCACGGAAATGCGTGTGCAAGTACTCCGTGGCAGCATAGTGGACGTGGTGCAGGCAGTAATGCAGTGAGAAAAGACGGATGCCAATACAGTTCTCTGCTGTGATGCAACTTTCAAGGAACTGGCAGCACAGTAACTTTAGCTCAGTCATGAGGAGCAGGTCAGATGCTTGCACCATGTCCTGGATGGTCCCTTCACTCAAAGTGATCTATGTGTAAAGGTCAGACAATAACACATGAATCAAGCACAGAGACAGTGAGGTACAAATTGAAACAAAAAGGAACATCGTTTGATATCTAAACTGTTTTTGAAAGCTTCTGCACTCACCTCACCACTGAAGATGTAGTCCAGAATCTGTTTCATGATGGGCATGGAGACACCCTGAAGCTCAATCCTGTATATTGATCCATCTTCTTTTGGAGGATTATAGTTTAATTTGGTCCTAGAATTGAACCATTGACATGAGCAAGCACTTGTTTATAGACACGTTTTAAATGTTACTATGAATGCTACTATTAGTGGAATGAAGCTAAAAGTCTCACTCATATTGCCTTACCGAATATAAGGGCTGGCTGCAGCCAGAATGTTTTTCTGGACAGGAAGCTCCTCACCATCCACCACCAGCAGTGCATCGTGGAAGCTCTGCTCCTGCCAGAAGGTGCGTAAAACTCTGAGGAGGTTCTGGGAATGTTGAGGGTCAAATACCCTTGAACCAGTATCATTTGATGCAGAATCTGGCATGTCTGGACTTGGAGAAGTCAGGTTGTGTGCTCTGTAATCCTGTTTGGAAAATGGTCAAAATATTGCCAAAACATTGAATACAAATCAAAACTCAAGTGTCCTGAACAGAAACGAGACATGTTTGGCCTGCCCATCAAGAATGAAATTAGGAATCCTAGCACAGTTAAAAACTCTATTTTATTTGTCCAATTCTGAGATTGTTTCTATGAACCAACTGTCTTGTGCAACGAATGTTCCCAGCCAAAAACTAAGAAGCTAGGCTGGCCTCTATTCCACAGCGAAAGAGACACTTTAAATAGTGGCACTATAATTTCGAAGCAATTTGTTACAGACGAATAATTAAGACACATGGTAAGAATTTTAAACTATGTGAGAGGAGGTGCTCAGGATTTGATTGGAAACAACACTAATGAACAAAACAAAATACACTAAATAAAACTTTTTTCGCCTAAATGTAATAATTTTTAATATCAGTAATTATTACAAAACGTGTATCCAAGCACAAGACAAAACATGTCTTCTTGAAGGACAACACCTACGCCAAAAAAAATCCTCTTTAGAACAACACACCAGAGGGGGGGGTAGTGAGCACATATTTCATTTGCCCTGTTAAAACCAACATGACTCACGAAAACCGGTTTAATGTACACTTATGATTGTATGTCTCAAATACTGTAAATATACACAAGATCACGAATCAGTAGAATATATCAATTAGAAAAACACATGTCACATAACCTTAAGAGAGGGGACTGCACAAATCACAAGGTGTCTAAAAAGAGTTTGGCCCATTTGCTAGTAAAATGGCAGTAGATGAGTTAGTTTTCATTGTATTCGTTCCCCAAAATGACACATGTAGCTAGCAGTATAATACAAACATGGGGTTGTTCGCAATAGAGGCGTGATTAAATCAACATTGTTTCGCTAGCTTTGACTTGCTGCATGTTTACAGTTGTCCAAACTTGCTATGCCATTTTTGAACACATCTAAATTCAAGTGGAACAGAGATGTGTCTTACCTTAAGAGAGAGGGAGAAAAAAACGCGTCACTCGTTCTTATGGGTGCAGTCTTTGCCTAATGGTTATTACCTCACTAAATTTTAGTCAGCTCAGCACACATTACACTGTTTTGAGAAGTCAAGGCATGGCTTGTGCTGCATTTAAAGTCCAAAGGACATTGTACAATTCTATTTCCAAACAAACACATAACTTGAGTGGATTTAATTTGACAGCAAAAATATTCAATTCACGCATTTACTATTATAATATCTGATTCTTACAATATTTTGATTGCTGAAAAATCTAAAATACCTCTACAGTCGTAATTTGACAAACGATTAGTCGCGTGGTTATTGCTTTACCTGAACTCACCACCAGCGTGGCGGAATTACGTAGCTGAGTAGTGTCCAAATACGCTCTTCGTTGTTTTTCTGTTGTTGTCATTTTTTGCCAAAATCGGTGTTTGGGGGCATATAAAACGATTTTAATAGTCTATATATTGATTTTTTTTTATCTTAATGATAAAATTATAGGGTTGCAATATGCAGTATCGCTGACTATATTCCGATCAGTGTGCAAAAAAGACGAACCCAGGCGAAATGGGACGCAGCCGTTTTGTTGGGTGTCACATGATCTTATGAAATTCTTCCGGTTTGTCAACTCTTACTACATCACAGTACCGGAGCGTACGGCATCATATGAAAATCGGGAAAGTAAACAGAACCATTGCGATGTAAATATTTATGCAATGATCAACATGATATCATTTTATTAAAATAAATGAAGGAGCAACATTTAAGTTAATCTTTGTTGATTAGCCTCGTACGCGATCGCAATTCAAATATTTGACTTCACAAACGAAAGTGAGACACTATTACATGCCTGTGTTTTGCATACTGTCTTAATTCCTAGCCTAACGTTTTTTTGTTGTTGTTGTGTTTTTTTGCGTTTGACCCGCAGGTAGTCTGAGGGACCCGCTGAAACGCTTCATTTTCAAACATGCCGCGAGTTCCTCAGGGTGCACTGTCTCCGTGGATCGAGGATCTCATCCAGAGTTATGGCAGTGAGGAGGGTAGCAGCAAGGGTGGACGTTTGAAGGCATATGTTGGTTCTGTTGGTCACATGACCCAGTCTCAGTCCCGGAAGCCAGAAGGCTCCACAGAGCTGATCTTTCTATCTGATGGCGTAGTTCAGATCCCCACCATTCTCACCTCATCTGCGTGGGAGCATCTTCAGGAGCTGGAGGAACGGGAATGTTTCACTAGTCTGCTCAACACCACTGTTTGCATCAGAGACTACCAACTGCAGTTTCACGTGGCCGAGGAACCGAGCAGATGCAGGTTCTTCTTGTCAGTTGGAGAGATGGTATCAATTGCAGTTGGTCCAACTAAATACAACACCCCCTGTTGCTCCACTTTACCCTCGGTCCAACAGAAAATCTGTAAGACATGGAAGTCGCGCTTGGTCCAGGAAACACAGGACTCACAAATGAGGCACAATGACTTTAATCTGTCTGATCTCCTGTTCGAGTGGCAGCTTGACAGTTTGCAACCTGTGCTTGATGATGTGAGGCAGACATTGATGATGGTAAGGAGTACTAATATGAATGTTTTCACATCAACTTGCCTCTCATCAGCGACTCAAATGGACACGTTCACTCCTACAAGCTGGGACATTGAACGGGTTCAAGATAGCAATAAGGAATGTTTCAGCATTCCGATTAAGTGTCTTCTCATCCCAGAAGGACATGCTATGCAAGGACAAAAAGAAAATGCAGCTATATTGTCAACAGATGGGGACACTGAGTTGAATTTGTGGCTTTCTGAGAGCATCCGGTCAAGTAGTGATTCTACAGACTGGCAAACACTAAACCTTCCAGAGGGAGAGAGAGTAGTCCAAAACTGTAGTGCTAACATTACACATCATGATAACGTATGTGTAGAGTTAACTAATGAGGACATCACACCATTAGAGAAACCATGGAATGTGTTTCCTCCACCTAATGGCTTTTCTTTCTCAAGTGTGTCCCAGGAAGCCATTCCAATACAGTCTGTGCAGTCCTACCAACAAAACAGTCAAACAAACCTAAACGGCACACAACTTCTCATAACGAGCACACGAGAAGATTTACAACAAAGCAAAAGCGAACACAGTTTGTTTCCACCGTATCAAAATCCACCTCTCTCATCTGGCAGCAATGACACAGCAACAACAAAGAGTCATATTGCTCCTGAAGATAAACAGACAACGATTGAGAATGTGGACATACGACAAGAGATTGTCTTGACTCAACATAAAAAATCAAAGAGAAAAAGGGACGTGGAGTCTGTGCAGGATGCGCAAACAACAGTTGCGTTTGGGGAGAATGATGTTCCACTTACTGCGAGCCCCCCATCATGGTTGTTTGACTCTGTGATGGCTTCTGGCATTGTTGAAGGCAGCATTCACCGTCAAACTTTGGGTACTGAAAAAAGAAAAACTCTTACTGCTCATGCTGATGGGGCACCGTTTTCATACACTTACATGGTTTCCGGTCAGAATCTTCAGGACTTGAGCAAGTTTCATGTCGCAAAATCTCTGCTTCCATGGGCCATCAAATATCTTGTTTCAAAACAAATGCGTATGTAAGGTCTCGGACTTGATTGTACAGTATTCTATTTGATGTCAATACCATTTTGTTCAGGTTGTCACGAAAGTTGGCTCTATTTTTAACAACGTTTGTGTCTTAAAGTTCCGCATTTATCAATCCTACAAAGGTTCTAATAAAGTTGTTATCTCAAAAGTAGGGGAAATTTGGACCCAGCTCGGATTTTTTTATGTTTTTGATGTATGATATCAAAGGAAAAGCATATAAAAAAAACACTAGGAGGCTAGAATATTGAATAGATTGTCAAGACATTACATCTTTCAATAAGCCACACTGCCGTCCCTTCTAAATGCTTGCAAACAGGAGGTGTCAAATTTTTTGTCGGACTCATTTATTGCCATTCAAAATTGGAAATACAGTGATTCCTCCTTTTTCGCGGTTAATAAAGACTGGAATCTATATATGGAATCTATCTATGTAACAGTATATAACAGTATATATATATATATATATATATATATATATATATATATATATATATATATATATATATATATATATATATATATATATATATACATTAAAGAGAAGGAAATCGCCGGTGATATGTTGTCGTTTGAGAAAAGTGCTAGTTTGAGAAAATAAATAAATTCTGCAGGTTGGTCTCTGCCCCCCTCCGCCTCCACCCACCACCAGCTCATGTCAAGTCGCCCCAAAGGTAAATGTAATTTTTCCTTTGTATATTTATGTTATTAAATTTAACTGTACAGTAGATTATGTTACTCATTTTTAATATGTGTATAAAGTCGTGATGTTTTTACCTAAGGTTTTTGCACGTGTTGCACACATTCACTAATTAACAGGTTTGGATTGCCCGTCATACGACCAATTCGAGTTATGAGCCTAGCCGCTGGACGGATTAAGTTCGTAACACGGGGGACCACTGTATATATATTTGTATTTGATAACGTGATGACCTTTCAAAGTGAGCCCAATTGGGTGAAAATAAACCCAGACTAGTGAAAAATTTCTGGACACCCAGGGATTAATATCACTTAATCAACAAATATGGTGTTTAAAACACATACTAAGCATCTGAACAACTAAGGCTGAATTATTGCTGTCCTGAGTGGCATGGTGGAAACCTGATTAGCATATCTGCCTCATAAATTGGAGGTTAGGGTTTGGACTCCAGCCTCCTTGTGTGGAGTTTACATGTAATAATCTGAATACTGTAATAATCTTGAGATGTCACTGTACCCTGCACTGATTCAAGAAACATTATAGTAACACGTTGTCAGAAAACAACAGCGCCTCTTCCGCATTTCACAGTAAGGGACAAAGGTAAATTTCACATTGACAAAGACAATTTTTAAAAGTTCACTCCATGTTTTAAAGTGTACTGATGTTGATCTTTATTTTGAGTTCCTTACGTTTGTTAATAATAATATGAAAGGAAAAACGATTCTGGACATTTATTCTAATTTGTTTAAATGAAGTCTGTCAGTTATATTTTTTCATTGTATAGTGTTATGATTATCTGGAATGTCTGATTGTTTGTACATATTTGTGTTGTTGTTCTGATTTTCTGTGTTGTTCTATCGTTTGTTATGTTGACAAGGAATTGGTATCGTGAAATATAAAATGATTCTATGTCAATAAAAAAAAACAGTAGGGCCCAATGGTCTTTTATTGGTATTCCTTATTTTTGCGCCTGTGAACGGAGCTAAAGAGCCTTGTCAAAAGTTCCTGTCTAACAATGGAAAATTAGCTAAATTGGAAAATTTATGTTTACAAGCGTGTAGTGAAAATGCTTTTTTTTTGCATTATCGTTACATTTACGTCAAAACAGTTTTAAAATTAGTAAAAATCATTGTTTCAGAGCATTTTTCACATGATTTATATCAGAACAAACCAAACATCTAAATAAACGTTTGTTGACTTTATTGCTTCAATTAACATAATCTCTTCCAGAATCTCTTAATCAAATGAAATCTAGATTTTGGTTTTAGCCACCTCGATGTCATTTAACTGAAAAAAAAAAAAAAAACAACAACAGCAAAAAACTGAAACATAATACTGTACTGTACTGTACGTTGGAATGTCTGAAATGTTTTTTTTCGCCGTGTCCAGCAGATGTCGCCTATGTTCCGACATACGACACTTCAGAGAGTCAACCTACACTGCAAAGTGTCAATTAGAAGAAAGGCTTATAATCAGAAATATAATCTTATTTTTTTGTCTGAATATGAAAAATATCTTGTGTAGGAAAAAAAAACTTTATTAAGAACAAAATGCTTCTATTTAATCTATCATTTTCTTATTAAGATTTCTTTGCTCAAAACATTTATATGTTTTCTCATAACGAGATAAAAAGATGATTTTGAATTATGTTCATCTCAATACCAAGGCCAGTTTCCTGAATTAGGAAATGATAGCAAAGTCAAATTCTCGGAAGAACAGACTTACTTACAGGAAGACACCTATTTTCCTACTCTGTAATTTCAGTTAAATTACATATTAGAATTGTGTTTACTTAAATCAACCTCATTGCAGTCATTGTTTTGATTAATAAAATTATTAGAAACATTTTTCGAGTTGTTCTAAATAATTACAGTTTTGCATGGGTGTAATTTTAAGAAAAATATAATGATGATCAAATTAAAAAAAATGCAGCGATTCTGATCTAGCATCTAGAATTATCAGAGCTGACCTGAATTTTGAAATTAATGAGAAAGTATTGCTGACATTTTTCAGTGTATTAGGATCATTTGCTTAAATCTAGGCTAAAACCAGGGAAAAAATACTCAAGATGCATTTTGAAGAATTTATCAAGCTTTTTTTTTTTTTTTTTTTTTTTCAGATTTTTACTGGTGGTATGGCTCAATGTTAGGGTTTTACTGTAACTTCCCAACTGAGTGAATGTGGATTCGCTCCTAACATCTTTGGGACCCTGTTTAAGTGTCCTTGACACACAGTTAGTTGCTCCGGATGTTGTGTCAGCAGGAGGTAAATGAATAGTCAGTGTAAATCGCTTTGAGTTCCCAATATAGAAAAATGCTGAGTACGTGCAAATCCATTTAAAATAAGGATTGTTTTAAGTGGAAATTCTTTGCTTAAATTTGAGTGCAACTTGCTTAACTTAAGAGTTTGAGACTTGGTTATTGTACTCAGTGTCAGAAAGTGTCAAAAAGTGCAAAAAGTGTCAGATGAAAAACAAGAATACATCTTTTTTTTAAAAATAATTTAAAAAATCATGTTTTAAGCAACAAAATCTGCCAATGGAAAAATAATTTTTTTCATGAAGACTTTTTTCGGGTGGTTTTGAGAAAAATCTGAGTGCAAACACAACAAACAATTATCAATTCGTGAGTTACAGAGCGGTGTGGAGATGTACATGTGGAGAAGGGTTTGGGGTGTTAGCAGATGCATGCTGGAATGACTGTGAGACAACACAGGCTGAGCCTAGCCCTTTACAAGCATTGCATTGTGGGGAACGGGTAGGGGTAATAAGTGGGTTGGGTGGTAGCGCTCAGAGGTTGTGGATAGAGTTAGACAATACACTCGCCATGCTCTGACACTTTTCACGTTGTTTGTTTCAAAGGATAATAACGTTTGAATTTTTTCTTTACTCAGATCTAAAAAAATTTTTTTTTAAAAAGTGCTAAAACTTAATTTGAGCCTGAGAAGGTTAATGGAACCATCCGTTGTTAAGCTAGGATCATGGGTGGTCAAAACAGTGCGATTTATATCAGTCAATACATTGTTAATTCAACACCTTTTTTTTTTTTTTGCAATGAATCAAATGAAATAAGGCTTTAACTTTGACAGCCCTAATTTACTACAGAATATTTTTATTGAAAATGCGGCACCCCACTCAAAATGTGCTCTTTCAACAATTAAATAATTCTGTATCATGCAATCATTAGTACATTCCAATTATTCTGCCTGCCACTTCTTGTGTAGGCCAACTTGCATATTTTTATTTCCTACGCTACAGTGAATCATCCACTAATACACAAACAGAGAAAAGATTGAGTTTGTAGGTTTATTCACTGAAATTGCCTAGCCACTAATGTAAGCAGCAGCCAGCTGCGAGCACTTGTAAAGTTGTTATAATACTCCTTTGACCTATAAACAGGAAAATACATAATAAGACTTCATACACACATCTAAAATAACATTTTTCACTTTAACCTTGTAAGGCATTGTGGCCCTTAATACCTGAGAATGAATGAGGATTAACTATAGCACAATACATTTTGTTCAGCTTTGGTAACAGCGAGGTCAATATGCAGAAGAGTCTATTATTGTTCGGTTACTGTTACATTATTTTGTATTTTTCCTGCCATCCACTGTATGCACCATGCCAAAACTGTCAAATCCAATGCAATTAGAGTAATGGAAATGCTTGACAAGTGCAATAATTGCAAGATCTTAAGAACAAATGTATGGGCGTTGCTCACTGTTTTAAATACTTGAATCAATTCCAAACTTGAATACTACAAAATTATTGTAGAAAATTGCCAATTAAAAAAAAAATAAAAATAAAAATAAATCTGTCCTCCTACTGATGAAATTAAATCTTTCCGGAAGTAATTTTGTAACTTGAATCCTTCATTAGCAGAGCTGCTTCTACATGTGTATAGGCTAATCTGTTCCAAGCCCCCCCAAAATGCTCATAAAACCTTAACATGAATATTAATACATTATTATTATTATTATTATTATTATTATTATTATTATTATGCACCCAAACTGGTTACAAATACATATAAGAATTACATTACTGCAAAATAATCATGGTGTTCAAAGTATATCATGCAAAGAAAATAAAAAAAAATGCTCTATGGTGCAGCAGGTGACAATATGAATGCAGTTCACTTGTTTGTCTTGAGATGGTGCTGGTGTGTTGGTAATGAGTGCGGCAAGAGACACCTTTCCAGGACGTTTAATTTGTATGTTTTAATTTTGAATCTTACAGTGATCCATCATTTACAAGTACACAGGAACAATAATATTTATTTTTGAATTATTTTGAACATGTAAAATTACTTAAGTTTAGTTTGGGGTCATGCCAAGTGCTTCCTGTGTGATGGTATTACTAAAGTGCTAACGATGTGCTAACAACATGAACCATAATGATATGTTACAGTTGTGCTTTTATGTGACTATGTACCACGTTAGTTGTAGCTTATGTCAATTTTATGTTTGTTCGTTATATGGTGTTAACCGTCGATGTAAAGTGTGGGTGAAGTGCGTAAAGATGAAACGTACACGACTACAGTACACATCAGTGAAAAAAAATAGTGTCTCGTTTGTGGGCCAGTCTGTGTATTAAGAAAGGATAAAAATGCATCAAAAACTGTATCTAATATGGTAGACATCACAGGTTGTGATATTACATTACAGTTTTGTTGTAGTGAGCGTTGGTGTCTCATTTGCTAACAATGTCGCCTTTCATATATAAAATTTTCTTTCATTACCAGAGACAACTAGAATTTTTTTGTAACAAGAGGTGTTTGTAAGTAGAGGTACCACTGTATCTGCTTTTATTTGTCATCTGTTTTCTATTCCGATTGTCCTAGTAGGGCCACAGACTTGGGTGAGCTGTGGGTACGCGGTGGGAGACTGGTTACCTGCCAATTCCATAGGTTTAAGTTCTTGCTTGACCATGATGTGATCTATCATGATTTGACAATTTACATGCGCCATTAGCCCAATCTGAACAGCCAATTTACAGCAGTTTGGTATGTGCAACTTCTGTTAAATCTAGACATTTAGGTTGTGTGCTCTCAATGCATCTCATTGCGCTTTTAAGTTTTAAGGAGTTATAAGTTTTATGTGTTGTATAAAGTTCATTTTCTTATTTTATTTGAAACATAACAATGTCGTAAAACTATTGATTTTCATGTGCGGATTCTTTACGTGAGTGATATTTTTTTCTTACTTCCCTTTTATGGCATTGCATTGGGGACCGTGGGAAGTTGACAAAGAGAGTATTATTGCACCTGCTCTAATGTTAAGATTGGAGTTGTGACAAAAAAGAAATAAGAGTAAATTGAGACATCATCCCAATTGATGATCATTAGACAAAGAAGTTCAAATCATTGCCTTTGTGGACATTGAAGCTCCAACAGTAACAGGGATACTATGTAATGTAATGTAATGTGAACCATGTAAACCTGGCTCATATTAACAATTCATCAGAGATCTTTAGGAAGAAAGATTTCAATCAACAAAAATTCACCAGCGAAAACCTTTTTTACATTTAATTTTTTTTTTATACTGAAGTGTATTGCTGCCACGGCAAAAAAAATAAGAAGGGACAATCACCATGTCACTCTGCTACAGGGTGGTTTTAATGTTTTCCTTTTTGTTAATGGCAAATGTTGATTTATGAACACTTTCTAATTATAACATATAACTCAGGTGAACATGTGAGGATGTGAAAATGAACGTGTAGATGCGTAAAAATGATTAAAAATGGTAAATCATGTGAAAATGATTAATTTGAAAATGTGAAACGTGAGTACAAAACCTATGTTAAAAAAAGGGACATTCATCATGCAAAAATATGACAATTATCATGTACGTAAAACAAGAAACGTGACATGTAAAAATGTTACAAAAATTCTACAGTCGGAACATACTTGGAGTTCACACTTAATAAATGTGAAAAGAAGCCAGAGTACAGACTACTCAGAAAAGTACAGCTGTACAGCAGATTCGCACCCAGAGTCAAAAACCGTAACCATCGAGCTCTGTACTCTCAAAATTGCCTCATTGTAATAATCACATGCCCTAATTCCCATGTAATGTAATCGTGTTAATCTTGTCGACTTTTGATTAAGATATGTGGATTTTTCCATTCCCCTTGTGTTTGTTCCAAACTACTGACTTGGAATAGTGAAAGAGGCTCAGGATTTCATTTCAAAAATATAAACAAAAGACTAATGCAAAGAAACCCTTGGGATATTTGAGACTCCTGAAGCAACTGACTTACATGTTTATCTGCTATATTGCTGCTTCCTTACAGTGCAGACTGCAATCAGTCTACAGCACATGTGTCAAACTCCAGTCCTCAAGGGCCACCATCATGCATGGTTTTGAACCTTCTCTCTCAAACACACCTGATTCAAATGATTAGGATCAATATCAAGCTCCAGCAGAGCTTGATAATAAGCTAATCATTTGAATCAGGTGTGTTGTGGAGAGAAAACCGGAGAACATGCAGGATAGTACCCAACTTATAGTGATACTAAAGCCGACAAACAAAAGAAACTGAACAGCTGCAGCAGAGGGGACTCTCGTGTGATACACAATGAGAGCTGCATTTGCAGCTGCCCGTTAAGGCAGATGACGCTGGAGGGGGGAAAAAAACACTTACCGGCTTGGACAGACTTTGACGGTTTTAAATAACCGTGACTTCTAAATCCGAGATATAATGCCAATCCGGTTATCATCTAGGACAGTAACCAACGAGGACAGGTGACGGCAACAACTAGGTGAAAGAAAATGATGAAAAGAAAAGCAGGGACCTAAATACAATCAAACTGAGGAGACAAGTAACACCAGGGCAAGAGACAATTGATTGAAGGAGCAAATTCATTATGTGTTTTTTTTTTTAATTCACGATTGTTTTGTTGTTTTTTTTTTTGCTTGAAATTAGTTGGCACTCTATGTAGATTCCAAATAAGCTCATGAACCCTTCACCTCAAAGACAACATAGTATATTTAAATACAGACACATAGTTTGAGATCTTGTTTATTTTTATTCAGTACTCAAAAATAAAAGGCAAATTAAAAAGAATTAACCTAATTCAAATAAAACGGAATCTGTAAAGAGTGCAAATGCAACTTATTAGCTTGCTACATTATTTAGGATAACCATGAATAGTGAATTTCTACCATAGAACCTTTACAGCTTTCGAGTAAAACAAAAAATAAGAATCTATTTTTAGATAGGTAACAGTCCAGTAGTTTAATCAAATTTAAGTATAAGTAAATGCTCAGTACTACGCCCTTTGTCTTACATGAGTAACAGAGCAGCATCCAGCTGGTTTGATTATGTTGTCCTGTATTCCATGACATGTTTCTATGAGGAGTACATTAGAGGTGCACAACCGCCAGTCCACAGCCTGCTACTGGTCAGGAGATCAACTGGTACCAGGCCACATGGGCTGCACCTGAAATAAAAAATGTTTTGGAAAGGATTTACGGTGATTCCTCTCTACTTTACGCCTCAACTTTTACACCCTCAGTGCTTTGTGGATTAAAAAAAAAAATAATAATAAAAAAGCTAAATTGCGGCGAGACGTGCTATGAAGGTTTCCTAAATGCCAGACAGATGAGGTAACTAAATGCAATTGCCACAGACACTCCTCAGACATCCAACTACTGCAGTATACATGTTTACTTAAATCTTAAATTATTACACCTTATACAATAACTGAATTGTCGTCGCTTTCCGATCCCATTCTCTTTGAATGTAGTCACGGAAAGCCGCGGTTATATTAGTGGCATCCAGAAGTCTAAAGTGAAAGCTGGAGATGACCAAACATGATAACAATGAGTGTTTGCACTTGGAATTCCAATTTTTTACAAAATATATCTAGGAAAGAGATTTCCAACGGTCCGTTGAAGGTCTTTGCTCCTCTCCCTTGGCTCTATCCAACAGCGCGTGTGTTTTACGATTGGATGACTGGGTTTGACGCTACTTCGCGGTTTTTCACTTCCGGTACCCATTTAATGCAAAAAAACGAGGGATCACTGTAGTTTAATCTTTAACAGTTCATTCATTTGTGCCTTGTTTGGTTTGATCTTTTTTTTTTTGGTGCCACCTCTGGCCACTCTTGATATTACATTTTGTAGTGAGGAAGAAAAGTGCGCAATCACTCAATTAAATTACCAAAAAAAAAAAAAAAAGATCAAACAACATAAGAAAAATAGCCGGCAGAATGGTTAGCATGTATGCCTCACAGTTAAGGGACCTGAGTTCAAATCCAGCTGGCTCCGGCCTTCCTGGTGGAGTTTGCATGTTCTCCCAGAGTCTACGTTGATTCTCTCTGGGCACTCCGGCTTCCTCCCACCACTCCAAAAACATACATGACAAATATATTGGACACTCTAAATCTTCCTTAGGTGTGATTGTGTGCGTGAAAGTTTTTTTGTCTCTGTGTGCCCTGCAATTGGCTGACAACCAGTCCAGGCAGCCCATGGACAGCTGGTATAGGCACCAGCAGGCCCAAGGCCCTTGCCAGGATAAGCGGCTACAGATAGAAGAAATTGATAGAAGAAAGGAAAAAAAATACAATTTAATAAAAAAAATAAAAAAAGAAACATGGACCAACACAGTTTTGTTGTTTTTTACATACTGGTCTTGCTGGCGTCACCAGTAAGAACAAAAACAGTAGCAGCAAAAAAGGCAGCTAATTGGACTTTCTATTTAATTTGTCCACTCATAAGGCACTCCAGACAGCGATCCAACAACCGTAATTAATATGTAGTTTGTTTGTTTTTTTAATTCTAAATAGACAAACTGTTGGTGGGCGGGCAAATGGAAAGATGGCGGGATGGATGGATGGAAAAATAGACAGACAGACAGACAGACAGACAGACAGACAGACAGACAGATAGATAGATAGATAGATAGATAGATAGATAGATAGATAGATAGATAGATAGATAGATAGATAGATAGATAGATAGATAGATAGATAGATAGATAGATAGATAGATAGATAGATAGATAGATAGATTTGAGTTATTTTGTTTCTTGAAACAAGGTTTCATTTGAGTGAGCCCATTGCAAGTCCCAGCGAAGCAAAGTCTGCGATGTTTGCTTGTTCTTTCTGTGCGAGCAAGTCTCAGCGTCAGGGGTGGACGTGATATTTCAAACAGCACATCAGTGCGTTTATGTATTGGGTGGCCGGAAATTTTTCCAAATAAACACAGCTTGATTCAACCTGGGTGGGCAGACTTATCAAGCGGCTAATTCTATAAACAGATGAGGGAATAACGCGGCAGCTGATTGGTCTTGCAGGACATTGGGGGGGGGGGGGGGGGGGGGAACAAAGAAATTTTAATTAATGTGGGTGGGCTGAAAAAGCAGCCACGGTTTTCGGCGGACAATTTATATCTAAGCGCGAAATCAACATAAACGAGGCAAAAAGTACATCGGCGATGAACATTTATTGAATGGGGCAGAGAGAGCGAGTCAGACAAGATCACTTCACCGGCGCCCACTCTCACGTGCTCGATCCCCGCGTCATGACGTTTTACCACGGGTGTCTGGCGACATTTGGCGTGCCATCGTCAACGCTGAGCATCTCTGGACCTCCGCTTATCTACTTGTACGGCGGAGACGGCGGTGGCGTGGCTCCCGCCGCTTTGAGCCTCTTGCCTGGCCGCCAGGACCCCCCGCAGAAACCCCCTTACAGTTACATCGCGCTCATCGCCATGGCCATCAAGAGCACGCCGGAACAGCGCGCCACGCTGAGCGGCATCTACCAGTTCATCATGGACCGTTTCCCCTTTTACCACGACAACAAGCAGGGCTGGCAGAACTCCATCCGCCACAACCTCTCTCTTAACGACTGCTTCATCAAGGTGCCCAGGGAGAAGGGTCGACCCGGCAAAGGCAGCTTCTGGACGCTGGACACCAAGTGCGCCAACATGTTTGAGAACGGCAACTACCGGCGGAGGAAGAGGAAGGTGAAGAGTCAACAGGAGCGCGGCAAATGTTCATTATCAACCTCCGCGAAGGAACAAGCCAGCTCGTCTTCGTTGCTGGTGGCGATGACGCTGAGGCAGGACGCGCAGAGAACGCAGACGCAACCGAACTCAAAATCAGTTCAAAAGCAACAGCCCCCGACACACACACAGAAAGTGTGCCACGGCGTGAAGCGCACTAGGAGAAAGCACGAGCAGAAGCATGTTTCATCCCGGTCCGAGGACGCAGCCAGAATCAGCTTGCAAATACCCGGTGACAACAACTCCGCTTCTCTTCTTTCACACTTGGGCCTCAAAGCAGGTGTTCCGACCAGGGACAAATGCACTGCTTTCACCATTGAGAACATCCTCGCAACAAGTGAGGGAGACCCACAGCGCCGAAGTTCCGGTGTCTGTCCGAACGTGTTTTCAGACACTCGACAGCATCATTTAGGACTATACCAAATGGGATTGCCGTTATGCTCCTATTTGTCACTCCCTTGTCCAGAAAGAATTCAGCATTCCAAATCTAACGAATGACTCACAGATTTATATTCTTATTTATTTGAGCAGCTTTGCCCAGCTTTTATTTGGGGTAGGGCACAAATGGCGGATACAAGAATATATTTTCTGGACCCTGTCATAATGGAAGAGCATTGCATTTATGTCACTGGCATTACTACGTTGAACAAAAGACAAATTATCAAATCATGTTCGGACCAATGAAGTGAAACAGAGCATCTGATGAAATTTTGTGGCTTACTGCCACAACACGCTGGTTGGTACTTACTGCATTTTTGTCACATTCTTTGTAGGTATACTATACACCTACTTTAACATGAGTAGGTTTTTTCTTGTTTGATCAGTTAAATGTTTATATGTACAATATTGTGCACATAGCTAATTTTCTTTTATGTATAGTCAATCGTACCACTACAAAGAAGATTTACAGTATACTCGTGTATGAGAATATATTTCTATCTGCTGTGAATTTGACATGTAAAATAAAGAAAGCTTAGTTTGATAATAAAAGTTGGCTTGTTTAAGTCGAAAAGAACAGATGAAAAATGTATTATGTGCAGGATTCAGAGAGCCTAAATCAGCGGTAGGGAACTCCGGTTCCTCGAGAGCCATATCCTGCCTTTTTTCAATGTCTTCCTTGCCTTTCATACCTGGTTCAAATAATTAGCTCATCAGCAAGCCCTGTGGAAGCCTGATAACGGTCCTAATCATTCAATCAGGTGCGTCGAAAGAGTCATCAAAAACAGGCAGGATATGGCTCTCGAGGGAGCGGTGTTCCCTACCCCTGGCCTAGATGATCAACAGTTCCCACTTTGTGCTAACCCTGCAAAACATTCTGAAACCCTTGAAATCGACATTGCGATTTCAGCAATTTCATATTTTTTCCTTAAAATTTAGAAAAACGAATACAGTACACTAAAATAATAGATTTGTTGCTTAGAAGACCAGTAGAGAATACAGCAGTTTGATTTTGGACCCATTCTTCGATATGCACTCCGTTGAGTTAAAGAAGTATCAGGAAATTTCGTTATAAGCTGTATCACTTATTAGTTTGGAAAACTATCTACAGTAGGATACAATACCATAGACTTGAGGCTCACAGTTAAAGAATAAACTAAATATTGATTCAATTCATAATAGATAAGGTCAAACATGATGACGTATGAGTCAGGGGCTTTAATATTTTGGATCATGAGGGAAACCTCTGCTTTGAATGATTCTCCAACAAGGTATAATTTTTAGCCAATGTCCACAGCATATGGCAAATGTATTGGAACTCCCACTATACTGTATGTGTGACATCTGCATGAAATCATTGCTGTCAGCTGACAGCATCATTGCAAACAGAGAGTGGCCATGTCTAAATATAGTTTTACAGCTCGGACACCCACTGGCCTGAGAAAGCTCGGCCCCACAAGAGCTCTGCAAATCAGGAATGTTTGTTGAAATAAATAAATCTTTGCTCACTTGAAGAAAGAACTCACAATTACACACATTTCCTGTGTATACTTTTTGGGGTGTAAATAAAACATGCTAAAAATGTCAAAGGAAAAAAAAATAAAGCAAGCACAGACAAAAAGTTGGGATCAAAAGTTGGGATGAACCAGTAGTTTCAGAGTTAATCGACTTGGTCTGTGTGCTTGTGTGCATTACTAACTAATATAACAAAATGTCCATATGTATTTTTTTCTTCTTTGAAGTTCTGTATAAAAAAAATATTAATGAATGCTTCTGTTATTCATTGGTGAGTGTTTGTACAGTAAATGACCCACATGACAGACAACAAATTATTCCAGTCAAACTGTACACTTTTTTTTTTAAATAGATAATGGTCATATTTACAGTCACCACGCAAGTAGGGTGGTGGTGTACGGCGTTATAGTTGTGCCACAATTACGAGTGCGGAAAAAAAATTTGAGGGGAGAAAATCAAACTGAGCCTGCGAAAACAGATTTTGAGCGCAAGAAAAAAACTATTAAGCGCGTAATGATAAGAGTTTGAGCGCGCGCCGATGGAGTTTGAACACAGAAAGAGAAATTGCTCGCTCAAAATTCCTTCTTGCTCTCTCGGGATAGCCGTCTCTCGCTCAACATCTCGCTCTCGCTCGCGATACTCCTCCCTCCCTCGCTCAACATCGCGTTTGCTCAACATCGAGCTCTGGCTCGCTCGAATCGTCCTCTGCGCTCGCTCAGTTCTGCTCACGCGTTACGTTTGTGCCACAAAACCAGCCAATCAGAGCTTTAAAAGCACTTTGATTCACAGCTTGGTATCCAACGAGATTGCTTGTACGCTATCCGTTGACGCACTCTCGTTCGCCCTGTGTTCACCTGGAAAGGGCAAACGAGAGTGCGTCAACACGGACTTGGGCTGGAGAATTACTTTTAATATTATTATTATTACTGTGTTGTATCATTTGACAGAAATACCTTGTTAGTTTTTGTACTTTAATAATATAAGCCCACCTCCTACCGTCCACGTCGATGTGACGCACTCTCGTTTGCTCGTTCCGGGTCAACATAACAAGCAATCTCATTGGATACCAAGCTGTCATTCAATGTGCTTTTACAAGCTCTGATTGGCTGGTTTTGTGGCACAAACGTAACGAGTGAGCAGAACTGAGCGAGCGCAGAGGATGACTCGAGCGAGCGAGAGCTCGATGTTGAGCAAACGCGATGTTGAGCGACGGAGGGAGGAATATCGCGAGCGAGAGCGAGATGTTGACCGCGAGAATGCTATTGCGAGCGAGCAAAAAGGAATTTTGAGCGAGAAACTTCTTTTCAAGAACTTTTTTTCTGCGCTCAAAATCTGTTTTCACTCGCTCGGTTTTATTTTCAACGCTCAAATTTTTTTTCCGCGCGCTCGTAATTGTGGCACAAATATAACGCAATAGTGGTGGTGGTGGTGGGGGGGGGGCATAAAATGTTTTCTCTTTCATGGGGGGTGGGGGGCTTTGCAAAAAAACAATTGAGAACTAGTGAAAGTGGAAGCATGTGATAACACAAGATTGCCACCACACGGTGAGAAGCAATCAGCCTTTTAAAAGGAAATGGTGACAATCGTAACAAGAAAACTGTCTAAAGTTAAATTTCATAAAGCCAGGCCTGCCATTTTTTAAATTGATCAATTGGCTTGCAATAATAAAGCCAGTTTTGGTATCCGAGCAATGATCTTATTGCTAAAATCAAACCCACTAACACATGTGAGAAGTTTATCAAGAACATATATTTATCCTGTAACGTGAAAATATTTGATTTTAGTGAAGAAGGTTTACGCTGATAAATGTTTAAAAAACACCAATGTTTGTGTACGTGTGTGTGTGTTTATATGAAGACTGCTTGAAAGACTTGTACACAGCAGCAGGGTTAGTATCCTATGGGACCACCCTGACGCCTCATCCAACGACTCGGCGGAGTTTCATCTCTTAGTGCTGCCACCCCCTCTGTACACACATTTGTAAACATGCACTCGATCTCCGCATCTTGGGCTCCATGATAAAACAAACGAGTTAAGATTCATACCATACAGCTGCTCATGTACAAATCTAACATGTTTGCTGAATGTGTTATTGTTAGAGGGACACCGACTGCCTCAGTTTTGTTTTAAATGTACAACAGATGTGTCACACTGTCACTGTGTACTCGGCCCTTTACGATAAACCCTCAGCCAACAGTGTGGGATTGAAGATATTCTTGCTTTTTGCTGGGATGAGCAATGACAATGACAGCGATGCTGCAAATTAATACAATGCAAGGTAGTTCGCCTAGTTTGGTTATGTCAAATTATGAGTTGACATCTGTCAGAGAAATCTCAAAAAGAAGACTAGGACAAGCCTAGCTGTTAAGCAGCAAAAAGAGTAACTCAGACCAGCCAAGATTGACTTTTCTATGCCATGGATAGGGAAAAAGCTTGGCCAAATGAACTCGTGGGTTCTCCAACGCTAATTCAACTGCCCAAGCGCCCCTGCCTGGTTTTTATTAATTCAGCAAAGCATTGCACATTACAAGACATAACAAAAAGAGCCAGTCGGGCGCCACCAACAGCTGGGCCAAGGTCCCAGCTCACACTTTCCTGCGTCAACAGCTTTATCTAAGGACTGGGGCCAGATGAACTCGGACTGCACACATGGATAGCAATGCACACTATTCTAGACAAGAAATAAGCACACAATGATAACAACCTAATATACGATTTCCTCCCCATCATCCAACAACTTCCTTGTTAAGAAAAGTTGTATATAGCCTGTTGTCACAAAGTACAGTATTCCTTCGTTTTTTGTGGAAATGGAAACGCCCCTGCGATGAGTGAACTACTAGGACACTACTACAAAATGTGGGCACCAATGAAGAGTGGATTTAAACTTTTGAGCATAAGTAGGGTTCTTACTGCCCTCGTTGGTCGATTGTTGCGCTGGGAGCCAATCATGTGTTTTGTAGGAATGCCCCCTGAGCTGATTGACATGTTGAGAACTGGTGAGAACAGTACTTTTTTTTTTTTTTGTCATTGCAGGAGCGGCTGGAAGAGAGGAGGAAAGAAAGCTTTGAGATCCTCTTACCTTTTCTAATAAATTGGATTTTCAAGTGTAAACTCTGCTTTACACTAATACTACAAGATACTACATTGGTATCCATCTGTATGCATATATTAATATTTAATGAATGTCACATCCTGACCATTTATTTTTTTTAACAATACAGTGCCAATTTTTGCTGCGGTAATCTATTGTCAATTCACTTGGTGGTCGTTTTCCGGGTAGCAACATTAAAAACTGTTTATTTCTAGAAAAAGTCTGAAGGATAGGGACGTTTATTTGTATTGCACGGTTCAAGCACAATTAAAAGAGCCCTGCTAAAGCACAGTAAGTAATTATAAGCCATAATAAGTCTCAACAAATTTTGAAGTTAAAGAACATCAAAAGACAATGGGAAATAAAACACAAGAATGAAATGACAGCAAAGGAGCATTTAAGAAAACAAAAGTTATTTGGGATCAGAAGTCTCCAACCTCCAGCCTATGGCCCTGTACTGGTCCATGGATCAACTGGTACCGGGCCGTATATGCTGCACCCGATATAACGATATTTTGGAACTGATTTAGTTTAACAGTTCATTCATGTGTGCTTTGTTTGTCTTGATCTTTGTGTTTTGCGCTTCCTCTGGCCACTGTTGATATTACATTTTGTAGTATGGAAGGATGGTGTGACTTTCTATTTCTCTGTGAAATCTGGCCAACAAGTGTCTTTATGTTGTACTTTCTTTGAAAGAATGTTTTCATTTATAATAATAGACCCACAATTTGTTTGTTTGTAGATCCAACAACTTACAACTGAGGAAAACATGCTAGCTATCTTATTTTTAGCATGTTATACAGTGCTGCGTTTAGCTCATTAGTATTTTCGATTATTTCAGTTTGGTACGTGTTAGCATATGCAAAGGTTTTGCATTGATGCTGTACTTTTTTGCATCTAATAACGTTTTGTATTGAAATGAATAGTATTTGTAATTCAGTTACAGTATGTGATTCAATTAATGTAATTTGTGTACATTTTTGTATATTTTGATAACCTCAAAAGTGTTCTTAAGACTCGACGCAAGCTGAGGGCTCCTATTAGTTTGTCGTTAATGGAGAGCTCATAGTTCATGTGCGCTCTACAGTCGCCATTTTTTGTTTGCATGGTGAAAAACAAATATTAGCACATTAAGACAAATCAGAGGTGGGCAAGTCCGGCCCTCGAGGGCTGGTGTCCTGCATGCTTTATAGTTTTCTCTTCCCAACACACCTGTTTTAAACCATTAGCTCATTAACGAGCTCTGGTGGAGCTTGAAAATATTTTTAATCATTTGAATCAGGGGTGTTTGAGGGAGAAAACACCGGCCCTCGAGGATCAGAATTACCCACCCCTGCGCTAAATGATGAATGACTTTTATATTTTTTGACAATTAACGTTTTTACATCAATCATTTTTTTTACATCAATATAAACTGAGATTTTAGACTACTCTTTCATCATAGTTAATGGTCAGTGGGACAAAGTGACAACCACAATACCCACCTTTGATGACTAAGCACATATTACGAAAGCCAATTTGCTTGTATTGTACTGTAGTGGTCAGCTGTATCGGCAGCTCAAACAAACTCTGATGAAAACCCAACATTTGCTACTTTTAAACTCGCAAATGTTTATGGGGGCTGATAGCCAC
>NC_142374.1:4037500-4055000 GCF_059441005.1 Hippichthys cyanospilos
CCCATTGAAAATATGTAATTGGCATTTATACTCGTCAATATCAGTGGAATGGTTTTTATATCTGCTTTCAGCATACTTAGCTTTACAAAGCAATTCTTAGCTATACATACAAAGCTATCTGTGTATCTGTTTTCATATTAGTCTCAGTGAATAGGTGACCATTGAGGGCAGGAGTGGTTTATTTAAAAAAAACAAAAAACATTAAACAGTGAAAACAAAAAAATGCAAATATTTGAAGCAAAGGGTGTTGAATCACAAGTATGCAATGAAACCCTGTAATCATTTTCATTAAGTCAATGATCCCTCATCAATCACTGAGCTCAGCATTGTTTGTTCATATGTCATTTTATTATGTAGTTTACTTTTTACTATATATGTGACAAAATATAATAAACTGCTTTGCTATGCCCCCATCTTTAGGTCCAAGCTGGAGAGCAGATATCGAGCCCTCAAGCCACTCCATTTCAGATTTTGACTTTGATGTGGTGATTGGAGCTGATGGACGCAAAAACACATTAGATGGTAAAGTAAAATAGAAAATAGTCAGGAACTGCGATACCCCCTGACTGTGATTGTTTTTTATTTGTTTGTTTTTTTTAGTCGGTCAGTCATTAAATGTTTTTTTTCCTTTGTTAATTCTTCACATCGTCAATCCAAACATGCATAAGCAATGTGCCCCCCCCCCCCAATAAAAAAGTATTTTGCAGTGCAGGCCCATATTTATCTTCCATTCACCCTGTGCTCAAAGCACTGTTTATTTTAAGTGGAAATGAGTTGACTAGTTGAAAAGCTAACCTCCATTACAGACGAAAGCATTTCCTGTTGACATACTTATGTGGAAGCACAGTGTTGTAAAATGTGCAGCTGAATGTACAGTGCTGTTAAAAGTTACAGTATTTGATCCCCTTGTAAAGTCTACATTTAAATTTAAATCTCTTCAGGCCGGCCTGGTTTTGCTGATTTCATGAGCAAACATAACAAAGAGACATGGTGCAGCGAACAGACACACGGTGAAGGTTTCCTTCATGCCAGACGGATGAGTTAGATATACAGTATAGATTGACATGCCACGGGTACACCTCAGATGTCGAATTACTGCAGTAAACATATTTGGCTATCTAACAGTGTGTTTAAGTTTTATGAGGGAGACGGGCACTCCTACAAGACACGTGATTTGCTCCTGGCACGACCATCAACTAACGAGGGCAGAAGTAGATACAACTCCAGGGCAGGAACAGATTACAACTCCTGCTCTCTTTGGTCAATGATCTTGTAGGAGGGCCCTTTAAATATTGTTGTGCATTTATCCTTTTTTAATATTGTGCTTTTACCATTATTTCATACTGAAGTGCGCACATTTCAAATTAAATTGGATGTGTTGAATCAGAAAAAATTATGTGTATGTTTATTGGTCAGCAAGTCATTCTAAAAGCATACAAAATGCGCAAAAGACAAGTGCACTGTTATTGTCAAGGCAGTTTGTTGCCCAGCCACACTCTAATTTCAAATTATATATGATTCCTTCAAACTTGTGAAGTATAATATATTCCTCTTTAAGTTGCATCTGGTTTTGGCTGTTATTCTTCACAAACATGTCTTTCTTTACTTGGTAGGTTTCCGCCGGAAGGAGTTTCGAGGAAAGCTGGCTATTGCCATTACAGCTAACTTTGTCAACAGAAACACCACAGCAGAGGCCAAAGTTGAGGAGATTAGTGGAGTAGCCTTTATATTCAACCAAAAGTTCTTCCTTGAGCTAAAGGAAGAAACAGGTCAGTCAACAAAATGTATCACCTGCAGTGTATGCACGCATCCTTTGAACAATGCCAACTTGAGAGACACATCCTGTTTTAGCAGCTTTAACTCCTTACATCTGTACAACAAATAGTTGAAGACATTTAAAAAAAAAAACCTCATAGACCAAATTCCCCTAGCAAGGTCAAAACACCAAAAAATAGGTGCATGAAAGTTGCGAAAGGCTACTTTGAATGGGGAATCGTGAGAATCTGCAAAACAGGCATGCATGGTAGCGTTAGCCTGAAGTGGAGAAACAGAGAAGGCAATCCCGGGTGCCTGAGATTTTAGGAGGAATGAATGCAGGAATGGACAAGCCACAAATGAAACTTTGTATGTGTTAAGACGTTCGTAACATCGTCTCTGGGTCACCCCAGGGCTATAGTTAGCTACTCAGCATTGGAAGTATGTAGAATTATTTTTCTCCTATTACTATGGATGGGATGAGGGACAAATTCCACGAGACGAGATGTCTCACAAGATTGAGTCCACGAAGACAAGGTGAGGAGATTTTTGCAAAACTTGTAATATACTGTAAAATAATGCCTGATTTAAATGTTCCAGTTTTCATTTTTTCCCTTTTATTGCTTGTAAAGGCAAACATAACCTTGCGTTCAAATGTAAACATAAACACAGACCAACTGTCTTATCTGCCAATGTGTTATCATCCTTTTCTTCAACTGCAAAACTATAATGCCACCACACAGGTGATTTGAAAAGTCAGAGCATCCAGTAACTCACCTGTAGAATTGCAATTATTGAGTATTTTGGTATTCGGATAAAAACAATAATATTCTTTGTTTTTGGCTTGTTAAAAACACGTTAACACAGATGACCACTTTCTGTAATTATGAACGGCAAATTTGTTTTGTTTTGTTTTACATAAAATAAGCTGAGATTTAAGGCAACTCATTCACCACTGATAATAGTCCATGAAATGAGGTGATGACCACAGATCACATTTGGGTCAGGTTGGCTCGTTCAAATGTGATCAGTTCGAAGAACGAATGTCAATCTGTCGGCCTCAAAGCGACTAGTTTGCGTCAATTTAACTACCTTCGAAATGTCACCTGACTGCTCTCGCCATACTGTATGGATTAATAAAGCACTGCTAGCTTGCAGTTAATTTAATTATTTTGCTGGATCAATAGAGGCCAGAGTCTACTACACCAGAGAGATTATTTTGCTGGATCAATAGAGGCCAGGGTCTACTACACCAGAGAGAATCCCATGTGCAGGATTTACATAGGAGCCCCAGAGATGGTACTGCACATCACAGTAAGGTGTAAGATGCTGTTGAGCCTGGCGCACATGGAGCTGCATAACCAGGTAGCAGGAATAGTGTACAGCAACCTCTGTGCTGAATATGGATTGGAGGTGCCAGAATCAAGATGGCTGACACCTCCAAGGGTGAGAACAACCAGGCCAAGATCCTGTGGGACTTCCAAATCCAAATTCAGCACAAAGAAGTAGTAAACATCAGAATACAGCTATAGCGATCGATGTAGCAATCCCGAGTGACAGCAAAATCTGGAAACAAAACCCACAAAGCTGGAGAAGTACCAATGGCTAAAGGAATAACTAAACATGGAGGGTAAAGTCAACAGTGCTACCCGCAGGCTGGGTTCCATCAGCATGTACCAGGAACAACATCTGACATCTCTGTGCAGAAGAGTGCAATATTGGGCGCAACTAAGATTCTGCCTAAAACCCTCAACCTCCCAGACATCTTGTAAAGGACCCAAGTTTGAAGGCACTAGATGTGAATATATATGAATGATTGTATGTATATATGTACTGTAGACGGTATAATTTACTTATTTGAAATGAACATTTTTTAATCTCAAATTGGTCCTTGTCTGTGTCTATATTTTCAGGAATTGACTTAGAGAATATTGTTTACTACAGAGACAACACCCATTACTTTGTCATGACTGCAAAGAAGCAGAGTTTGCTGGACAAAGGGGTCATTATTAATGTAAGTTACATGTTCATACTATGGACATCTACATAAAAGTAACTTTCTCATTTACATTTTTTCAGTGAAAATGCAATTCAGCTAGCTCACCATGCTTTTTTGATTTCCTTTATGCTGTCCGAATATTAAGGAAATTTCAGCTCTTTTTAAAAACAAAAGCATTAAAAGGAAAATGAGTGTTAAAAGAACAACTTTCCCTCATTTTCCCATCATGGATTAATAAAAAAAAATAGATAAAAAAATTAAATAGCTAGATAATTTAATGCACACATTCTATTATTTTTTAACCTATTTTATTTAGTTACAGCTGAGTACTAAAACCAACTTTTGGTATTGGGGCGATACCTGGCCTTACTCGTTATGGTCGATATATTGCCACTTTCCTGGTGCCGTTTGCAATCAGGATTGCAGATGATAGATTAGAATAGAAAATTGCAATTTCACTTAATTTTGAGAAAATATGCTTCATTAAAATATATTGGGTTTTTTTTTCATGAATACAATTTTGGTTTATTACATGTGCTCTTTACAATACACTTTGAAAAGAAGACCTTGTAATTGTAGTACAATGTACAATGGATTTGTTGAGCTTTATTTGATCATCTAAAGAGGAATTGCAATGTGCAGCAGGCATTAACTTCGATCAGTTTTGGCCACATTGGATGCAGATGGATATATGCTTTATGTTGTTGTTGTTTTTGTTTTGTTTTTGTTTTTCATCTAGGACTATGTAGAAACAGAGCGTTTACTAAACACAGAAAATGTAAATCAAGAAGCATTGCTCTCTTATGCCCGTGAGGCAGCTGATTTTGGCACAAATTACCAGCTACCATCACTGGATTATGCTATCAACCACTACGGGCAGCCAGATGTAGCAATGTTTGACTTCACCAGCATGTATGCCTCTGAGAATGCTGCTTTGATCAGGGAGAAACATGGACATCAGCTACTCGTTGCATTGGTAGGAGATAGTCTGCTTGAGGTATGTATCATTAGTGGCAATGACTGCTACTCTTCGCTGATTACAAAATTTATCGTTTTTGATGATAATGATTACTGTGTCCACAGCCTTTCTGGCCTATGGGTACAGGTTGCGCGCGGGGTTTTCTGGCAGCTTTTGACACAGCTTGGATGGTGAAGTCCTTTGCACAGGGCAAAGATCCTCTGGAGATACTGGCAGAGAGGTTCGTATTAACATTGCATGGCTGTGCAGAGAATTAAACTACTTCTAAAAAGGAGTTAGCACCTGCCTGTCACCATTTAATGTGCCCTAGTTTAAAAATCACACCTAAGGACAGTTTAGTATGTCCAATTCACCTGACATGGATGTTTTTGGAGTGTGGGAGGAAGCCGGAGTGCCCGGAGACAGTGGTCCCCAACCCTCGATGCGCGGACCGGTACCAGTCCGTGGATCAACTGGTACCGGGCCGCGTGGGCTGGTCCCGAAATAATGTTTTGGAGATGATTTAGTTTAAAGCTACGTGCACACCGACCTTGAATGAGGCGAAAAAGCGGAGTCAATGTATTGTAGTCAAGGGAGTTCACCTAACTGGGCGCGAATGCGCGTCGGGCGATGGGCGACGCGAATGGAGGGACGCGAATGGCCGCGCGCAGGCACGAGAAGCAAAATTTCCATTTCGCGTGAAGTTAAAACTTTTTAACTTTTTTTGCGTTTCGCGTCGTGACAGCCAATCAACTTCTGGAACATTCAATGGCTCACGCAGGGGGCAGGAATGCATCATGGCGGCCGCTTTGGGGTCACCGGGAGTGATCCAACACGGCCAGCTGAGCTTTCAATACAAAAAAGAGCCAAGCAAGAGCACTCACCTGGCTTGTAGAAAGGCGGAAGCGAGAACTTGGGACAACTGGTTTGTGCAGCGTTTGCTTCACTTAACAGCTGTTGAACCGTAGTTACTGTGCTAAGCTAACGATAGCGCAGCATTGTCAGCACAACATTTAGCACAGTCTCGGCCACTTGATTGCGACATTGAAACTTTTATTGTCGCAAAGCGAGGGACACGCAGTGTAAAAAAAAAAAAAAAGAAAAGGTGCTGTCGGTGAAAGTATTGGCTCCGTCACATCCCAGAAAAGTGAAAGTTCTCAGCAATGCTCTTTTTTCCGGATCTACCGTAAAGTGCATAGCAAGATCGCTTCACTACCCTGTGGACAAAAAATACAACAGCGACAGAAAGCCCCGCTAATGAGCGTAGCGACGTCAGTTTTCGCGTTCGGTGTGCACGTAGCATAATTCTAGTTCATACGTTTGTGCTTGATCTTTGTTTTTGGGTCGCTGCCTCTGGCCGCTGTTGATATTACATACATAGTGAGAAGGATGATGTGGTTTTTAGAGCAGCCAGCACCCCCCCTAAATTGTGAAGCCTCACTCAGATTCATCACAGTCTCACTAAGAAAATTGTGCATTGACTTGAATATGTATGTAAGACTGTTTTTATAAGGCTATGTTGCGTCTCTGACCACTTCTAGTATAAAGTTCAAATCAGATCATACTACCTGACTTTTTGAATGGTATCTTAACCAAATACCTAATATGTAAATGTGTCATACTTCAATCGGTTCCTGACTTTTTCATTGTATCATTTCCTAGGGAGAGCATCTACCGACTACTTCCTCAGACCACAACAGAGAACATCAGTAAAAACTTTGACCAATATACCATTGATCCTGCAACCCGCTACCCGAACCTAAATTCCAGCCATGTACGCCCATACCAGGTCAGTTGGACTCTAATCTTAGTCTGATTTAATCCATAACCAATATTAATTAAAGGAAAGCAATTACAGTTGTACAGTAAATTGAAATGCCTTAAGTTAAATCATATATGTCAATCAAATTAAATCACATTAGTGTATATGGGCTGTCACCTCATCATGGTGGATGGGTTACATTGATTCTAGGAGCTGAGTTCTTTGCGGCTTTATGCCCTTGGCAAACATGTTGTAGATGAGAGATCAAACAGCACACACAGCTCAACACACACCTATGATGATTATAAATGTTGCATGATGTTTTATCTTGCCCTGATGCGGGTCACCAGGGCCTACCTTTCGATCCGGGCATGGGGATGGTGCTCAAAGAAGAATGCCTGGTTCATGGCCGTCTCGCCATCATTTTTCTGGGGATTTTCAATCCATACTTGAACGATGCCAGTGAAAACTTAAACAGCCTGATCGGGAGGAAAAAAACCCTGATCTGAACTTCGAAGCAGATCATGACATCATGTTCACACTTAAGGTTATCCATATGCGCACTTTGCACCAGAACACCCAGGCTGCAGTTCAATGATCGATTGCAGGACATCTGACATCTAACTCAAGACCTGGAAGACATTCAGGGATGAATGGAACATTTTCTGTCTCCATTGTCGAGCTGGCCGACTGGAGCTGTGTCTTAAAAATGGTCAGCGTCTGTGTTTACTTGTCACAGAGTGTCACAAACTGTGGATCATGACAGAAAAAACATGATCCTGGATACAAGTGGCTAGAATGAGTTTTCTTTGTTGGGTGTCCAGACTTTGGACTCTCACTGAGAGATAGGGTGAAAACCTCGGTCATCCGTGAGGTTCTCTGAACAGCTGCTCATCCATATTGAGAAGAGCCAATTGAGGTAGGTCGGGCTGGTTAGGAAGACAGCTGGGCACCCCTTTAGTGAGGTTGTCCGGGCACATCCAACCACAAGGAGAATCTGGGCATGACTGATGACTGGCAGGAGAGACTTTTTTTCCTGGTTGGCCAGAAAATGCCTCGAGATTTCCAGAAGAACTGGACAAAAGGCCCGTCGAGATTGCCAGTATGGGTTTCTTTCCTGAAGCTGCCACATCCATGACCCAATCTGGGATAAACGGAAGACAATGGACAGATGTTAAATGAATGGATGGATGGATGACAAATGGAGAGTGTGTACTGATTCTTATTGTTTGTTGAAGGATAAAAGTGTGGACTTGGTCATGTGACATTACAAAATAAATGATCTCATTACTTTCTACCTCCAAGGTGCGACACCTGTTCAATAATGGAAAACAGGACTCTTCTTACCATGGTTCCATAGGTAGACCTGTCTACATTTCCAGAGGTGAGTCCCATAAAGATATTCATAAATTTAGTGTTGTTTGTCACTTGTTTTTAATAATTTTGTTGTCTGTTTTTGATAACATATTTTTTTCTGTGTGAGGAAGTTGCATTGGTACTTGAATTACCAAGTGTTCATGCTTACATGGTAGCTTTCAACGTATACTTTTACATTATTAAATTGAATAACTAGTGAACAGGTATGTGAGTTTTGGGGAATGTATTTAATCCTGTAAATCTCTAAATATTGTCTTTACTGTACAGTCTGTTCCTTATAACGCATTTAGGATTTAAGGGACTCGTTTGAGTTTTAATGTTTTTGTGAAAGTTCTTGCATGTATTGTTGGTTTTCAGTTTAGAGCACTATCAATCCCTGACCGCTTTGGTTATTAGTTTCCCCATTGAGCCAAATTACAGGAATCAGAAGTTTTATCACATTGTTGAGCAAGCCAGTTTACATACCCAGCACAACTATAAATACCGTAATTCACCACTAGTTGGCAAGACATACTGTTGTTCTCATACTGTAGGTTTACTTACTTCTCTGCTGTGTAAGCATACTGTATGAACACAACTTCACAGTTTTATAGTTTTGTTAAATTATTTGTGTGTTTAGAAAGTCTGATTCGATAATTAAGACATATCAAAGTGTTGTTGCAAAAATGCTTTGCACTCAATCAAGTTCAAATGTGAACCTTTTACTGCCTCTTAACTCCTAACAAACTTTTCTGTGGGATCCTCCATACCTCAAACCACCAAATCAACTAAAATCCAATTGGTTCAATTTTAGTGGCATTCCAGATAAAGCTGGTTGTGGGCTTCTAATGGGTTTGCAGAAAGATATGTCAAGTTTCTAAGCTTAACAACAGAGAAAAATGTTGTTCACAACCAAATTGAATGATTAAAAATAAAGGCATAAAATGCCACTGCATCCACTATAAAACATTGTTGTTAGGAATGTAGGAAAAGAAACAAAAACATCATGTGCTTAGTTATTTGGAACACACAGTGCAGGTTCTCTATGGAGATGACATCACTGTGAAACTGTAGCCCCTTTTACTGATGACACAGATAATGCAGCTGGATGAAATTACCATACTGGTGAAGTTGATACTTCTTCAATGCAGTACAGGATGACCTGCTTCACTGTGCTCCTAAGAAGCCTGATACAAACTGTTTTGAACATCTTTTATATACTTTTTTTATTGCTCTAACATTAGACCCTAGTGACAATAAGTGTCTGTAGAAAATGGAAGGATGGACTTGCTATGTACTTAATGCCATACTTTGAACTTTTCATAAACATTGACGTATCAAATCTAAAGTTTTGAAGTAGCAGTGCGATTTTTAATGTACGTTAATAAACAAAGCAATGTCAGTACATTGCTTTGTTTATTAATGCAATGAAAGGATTGTTAGAGGTGATATAAAACAGTGGTATACATTCCAGCCATCCCTGTCCCAGTGTGACAAACGTAACTTAATTACATATTCTCACAAAAATAAATCAACAAAACAAGAAATTCAGATTTCTTGTTTTCTTTCCTCCCTAAAAAGAAAAAACTGTGTTAAAATGAAAGTTCCAACTATCCAATCCAATCCAACTTTATTTGTTAAGCACTTTAAAACAACCACAGCTGACCAAAGTTCTGTACAGAGAAATAAAAACATCGTAAAAACAGACACAACAGCTCAAGGACATAAAACGCTAAATCTGATAAGATAAATGAGTAACGGTCAAAAATAGAATAAAATGAAGGTTGAAAAGAATAAAATAGTGAAAAAAATGATAGGAATAAAAGAATAAAGGAATCAAATAAAAGAAAAGTAAAAAGTCCACTGTCTTACTAAGTGTTAAACGCCAAGGAGAAGAGGTGGGTTTTGAGAAGGGATTTAAAAACAGGCAGGGAGGAGGCCAGTCTAATATGCTGAGGCAGGTTGTTCCAGAGTTTTGGGGCTGCAACAGCAAAGGCACGGTCCCCTCTGAGCTTCCGCTTAGTTTGCGGCTCACTCAGGAGCAGCTGATCAGCTGACCTGAGATAGCGAGCAGGTGCGTAGGGGTGCAGAAGCTCAGAGAGGTATGGAGGGGCAAGACCGTTCAGGGATTTAAATGCAAATAAAAAGATTTTGAAATGAATCTTAAAATGTACAGGCAACCAGTGGAGTGAAGCTAAAATGGGGGAAATGTGCTCATGCTTGTGTGTGCCTGTGAAACAAGATGGCTTATCAAGTCATGCATTTCAAGTCTGTCAAGTAAATTAGGTACCGAGTTTCAAGTCAAGCCCAAACATTCCCAAGTTTTTGTCAAGCTAGTCATAATTCCTAAAATTAGCAACTCAAGTATGACTCAAGTCAAGTACATCTCAGCAAAGTTACCACTCGTTCTTTCCAAGACCTAATCTCTGCAAATCTTACACTTCAAGTCTTTGACCACCGTTGACAAAACGTAACGTGCAGCCAGTCTTCTGGACCATCTTCATTCAAGATGAACATAACATTTTTTTTCTCACATTTTGCCTTTCAGTGTTTTAATGAAGTGAAAATGCTAATTTTGACTTGCAAACTGTGATGTGAAAAGTGCTTATTTTGAGCTTTGTTGTAAGAAAAGTAGTTGAAATCATTTTTTTTCCTCCTATAGAGTCTGAGGTACGCCCAGACCGGCTGCTGACATGGTGTCAGAAACAAACTAATGGATATAGAGGGGTTGACATCACCAATCTGACATCTTCCTGGAGGAGTGGCCTTGCCCTTTGTGCCCTTATACATAAGCAGAGGCCTGAACTCATGTGAGAATGCATTCTATTGTCACTGATTCAAATTCAAATGTTTTTTTTTGTTGTTTTTTTTTACACTCTCCTCCAAAATTGCATCAGTGAGGCCAATACCTTTAATTTTGCATGGGACTCAAGATTTTGACACACAATGATGACTATGAGACAGGATAAGCTTCTTTTATTTAGCAGTACTTACATCCCAGATACTTAACTTTTCAAAAAGAAAAGATTTACCCCCCACCACCACCAGTTAAAAGATTGCAATGTTTTGATTGCTCCTCAATGTTGCCAGATGTGTGCGTGTGTCTGTGTCTGTGCGTGTGTGTGTTTGTGTGTGTGTGTGTGCGTGTGCGTGCATGTGTTTTTAATATCACATTATTGCTTTATTGAAGTTTGATTTTGGACTTTTGGGTCAATTAACAGATGAATTGCAATTTGGTGTGCCCCAGCTGTCACAAGAATGTTTTATCATTTTCCATTTGCATCTGGCCACAAAGTAAATTAGATTTTGATGACATTTTGGTGGTTCAACACCATTTTGGATGGATTTTTTTTCTCAACATAAGTAACACATCAACCAGCATTGCAGCACTTACAAGTCACTCAAATACAGTGGTACCTCGGTACTCGACCATAATCCGTTCCGAGGTGGTGGTCGAGCACCGATTTGGTCGAACACCGAAACCAATTTTCCCATAAGAAATAATGGAAACTATTTTAATCCGTTTTTACCATTAAGAAAAATACATAAGAACATGTATCTAAACAACAATGAGGACGTAAATGTGCACAAGCGGTACATGATAAAGATATATAAAGCATTATTAAGCATTTTGTATAATTTACTTACGTTTTGGAGAGTGGCTGATGGCATACGGGAATGGATGCGGCGAGGACGGGAGGGAGGGTTAATCCTTGGAACGGGGAATCCCCTTTCATGATGACGCTAGGTAACGCGCCTTCAGGGGTTTTCTCCCTTCTCTCTCTCTTCTGTGGAGGTAAATCTGGCTGGGCAGTAGCCTTCCTTTTTTCTTTAAGAAGGAACCTGTCCATTGTAAGTTGCTTCTGCCTTTTTTGTTTGTTTCTTCCGTTCGATAGTGGTCCTCACTGTTTTTCTCTTTGCCTTCCCCTTATCACTATCTCTCTTAGGACCCATCATTAAGGGCTAGCGCAACACAAAAAAGTTGAAAATTGGGAAGAAATACGTACTCAAACAAACTGCGTAAGTCTTACTCCGTTGGCGGTCTGAGTTGAACTGGCGCTTGAACTGGCCGAAAAGAGCCGAGGAGCGCGTTCGGGTCGGCTCGGCTAGGCTCGGCTAGTCGAGCACGGCTAGGCTCGGCTAGTCGAGCACCGAAAATCTGATCGAGGTCCGATGCATTACCTACTTGATTTTTTTGTCGAGCACCGATTTGGCCGAGTATAGAGGCGTTCGAGGACCGAGGTACCACTGTATTGTATATGGTGCTTGCATTTATGTATTATATATTTACATATTTACTTTTATTCATCGCCGATTCATTCATACAAATCATTTATGAATTAAACGTTCGAAATGAGGAAGTCCATGCCATTTGGGGCAAATGCCCTTGCTCTCCTGACAAATGAGTGCATTCAAAGAAAAGGTGTGGTCTTCTCAGGCCGACATCTGAGAAAATGTAAATTTATTCATCTAAAAGAAACAAAATTTCTCATCATCCATTTTCATATCTGTTTATGAAAACCCACCTATTTGCAAGGCATGTGGAAGTTCAATTAGCCATACAGCACTTCCTTATTTGGCAGATAAAGAATGTGTACTCTGGTACAAACGATAAACATATGAATTACAGTATTTGAACAGCCTAGTGACTAGGCTGTTCAAATAATTCATATGTATCGACTAAAGCATGTAGTAAGATAGGCCAGGCCTGAATCATTTTTATTTTTCAAACATGTTTATTGTTTGTCTTTCTATTTTAGTGACTATGACTCCCTTCGTGGGGATGAAGTGGCAGCAAACAATCAATTGGCCTTTGATGTGGCTGAGCATCACTTTGGGATTCAGCCAGTGACGACTGGAAAGGAGATGGCTGCAGGGACAGAACCAGACAAACTGCTTATGGTTTTGTACCTGTCCAAATTTTACGAAGCCTTCAGGAACTTGCCTGGAAGCAAAAAAGGTCAGAGTAATATTCAGTTTTTCTTGACATTGATTGGTTGTGATGATTTCTCAGTTGTTGCCAAATTGATTCATTTAGATTTCTGTTTGAAATGCATGTTCTTTTATATGAAGAGGGGATTATAAAGATTAGATAACTTTTTTAATTTATTTTTGGTAGCAACACACCATCAGTCGGCCTGTGTTGGTCTCACTAATATTAAAATTACAGTATCGTCATTGAACTTGAACCTGCAGTTTAAATCCAGTTTAGGTTGAAGTAAACATAAAATAACAGTAATTCTAAATCTTGTCATTACTGGGTATGAAACCATTAGCAGTCTGCGGTTGAATCATTGACAGTTGCACACAAGTACCCATTGTGGGATGGACCACAAATGCTTGCTGTTCCATCTTTTTTTCGTCGGGTCACATATATCAATTATTTTAAGATTATGTTTTTATTTATTTGTATGCAGATTGGAAAAGTTATCAAAGTCATCATCAAACATCTTACGTAATTATTTAGTTGCTAAATGTGTGGCAGCAGCCTGTTAAGGTGAAATTGACCCAGTTTATTGTGAGAACGCATACAATTTGCATTTTTTATTTTGTAAACTTCAGTATAGCTAAAAAGTAACACATATACTCATCAAATTGAATCTGTTGGTGATTAAAACGGGCACTTATGTTTGGCTTGAATTATTTTTGTTTGTTTTGTTCCCGCACACAATTACAATGGGGGTCCTTGTAAAATTTGCTTTCTAAAAGCTGTCCCTGACTCCAAAAGGTTTGCGAGACCCTGATGTAGAGTACAAATAAAGTTCTAACGGTTTGGTTTACTTATGCAAAATAGTGTCATTATCCTAGATTCCACAAGTTAAGCGTTATGAGTTAACTGCAACGCTATTTGCTTTCTGGCTATTCCTGATATATCATCTAGGATTCAGATTAAAAGGTTAGTTCTGGGGAGAGATTTGTCTTAAAATTATTTGCACAGATACCTTTAGATTCCGGTGGTTTTCAGATTTAAAAACACATTTGAGATTTTCACATGTTTTTCAAATTCAAAAATCCTGCGATTTTCACATATTTGTAAATGTTGTTCATGTATTTATCATGACCTATGATTGGTAAATGTTTAGTTTTTCAAACGTTTGTGAATTGGCGGGTCCGCTCATTTACAAACATCACTGTGTTGCAAGATATTCACACACAGGTACTCAGATACTCATGTCTAAAGGCCCGTTCCTCCTACATTCTTGAGGGGGCAGAGTTGTTCTCGCCATTCCATTGTGTAGAATGTAAGTGCTCGGAAAAGTGAACAGAATAGTAATTTCATTGTGTACTCTTACTATGCTTATGACGATAAAAAATCATGAATCTCCTGAACGTTTAATTTTTCCACATAAAAGTATATCGTACAGTCACCCAAGCTTTTAGGTTTTATAAATGTAATAGAACAAACTATGCTTTTACATTTCAGGAGCGAAAGAAAGAGACGAGAATAGCGACAGGCAGTTGGCAAAAAGCAACCCAGGCCACCCCAGGAAGAGGATACCGAAGGTTGGGTAACACTCTTAGTCAAAGTTTTGACTTTTATTCTTGGAACCAATTTATGTTTTTCCCTGAGGACGCTAAGGTTTTTATCACTTCCCATTTCATCCGCTATTTGCCATTAATCACAGCAGCGTAATTACTCTTCTGGTACTGAAAGCCAGCACAATAGTCAAGCATGGCAATTTAAGTTTTCCCATCTCTTATGCGATGTATAGATGCATTATTGATGTCTGCAGGCTGAATATTGCAAGGTAAATGCAAAATGATATTTAGGTTAAAAATGTCTAATGAGGGAATCTTGCGCTTGCTCTCACAGGATGACAAGAAACTTGACGATGATTCTGTTAATAAGAGACGTCGTAAGGGAAACAGTTACCTCACAGAGGTCGGTAGATTATTTTTTCATCACATTAAAAAGTGAAATATGAAACATTTAAACATTTCTATTATTCAATCTAACCACTCTTTGCACTCTCCTACTCACATTACTTGGGCTCTGCAATGGGCATCAGTTATCCTGTCACAGGACGCCCTCAGCAGGTGAAGACAGGAAACTGCAGGAGAACAAGGTCCGATCCATGGCAACACAGCTGCTGGCCAAATTTGAGGAGAATTCAGCAGAAAAAATGCATAAGAAGGTCAGATATGAACATGTATTAAAGGCTTCAACAGTTTGGCTATTTCTGAACCCTTGAGTGTTTGGAGTTTACATTTATTGCTTTTTTTTCCTGTGTTCATGAACACAAAATAACCGAAAAGAAAGAATTGTGTAATTTAGAGTACTTGAAGAACAAAAAAATTTCAGCCGGGAAAAAAAAAGATCTTTTTGAATTCTAAGGGTTAGCTTTTGAAGCATGCTACCTTGGCTTAATGTACTTCTAACAAGACTTGAGTTACAGTAGTAATTGATTGATTGCTTTAAGTTGCAAGCTAAAATACAAAAGCCAGATTATTGCAGTAAATGCAACTCACTTCACAGCAAGGAGCGAACTAGCAAGTGTGAATAAAAAAGTGAACAAAAAAGGCAGTGCTTTTTTCAAGTCTTTTCCAGTTGATTTGCACTGACAAACTAAAAGTAAAATGTAAGATTTTAATGTTGTGCAATTAAATAAACCACATAAATTTGCCTTTTGAAAGTCCACTTACTGCTAATGCAATAGGTGAACAAACAGAACTATGATTCTTGAAGAATGTATGCCCTTTTTTTCCCCATAAGAAACCGCTGTTTGAATAGAAATAGTGTATTAAAGTCCATTCAACCTTTTTATAAAGCTCCTTATCCTCACAAGTGTCGCTGACTTGCTAGTGCCTATCCTCGGCATCTCTGGGCAGTAGGCGGGGGACACCCCAAACTGGTTTCCAGCCAATTGCAGGGCGCATAGAGACGAACAACCATTCATGCACACAATCATACCAATTTAGACTGTCCAATACAACCTGCCATGCATTTTTGTGGAATGTGAGTGGAAGCCGCAGTGCCAGGAGAGAACGCACACTGGCACGGGGAGAACATGCGAACTCCACACAGGAAGACCGGGGCAAGGTGGAATTGAACTCTGGATTCTTAACTGCGAGGCGGACAAACAATATACAATACAGTTTACAATATATATATTACATAATACAGTATTACTTAATTGGATCATGATTTTTGGGCCTGGACAGGATCAACGTTCAGCAAGTTACAAAATACCTCATCTCAGAAAAACTACCCTAATTGCAGGTTTGTGTATGTCTGGATTGCAATCAGATTGCATCCCGGTGTCAAAGGCAAGTAGTCTACAACATGGTAAATGATAAATGGACTTTCACTTATATAGTGCTTTTCTACTTTGGGTACTCAAAACGCTTTACACTAACTAGTCATTTACCTACTCATGACGCAGCATCAGGAGCAATTAGGGTTCAGTGTCTTGCTCCAGGATACTTCGACATGGTCTCGATTTGTCGGGGGATCGAACCCAAAGCCTCTCGGCTAGAAGACGACCACTCTACCACAGTGCCTTGCTGCGCCCCAATAAAAAGAACACACTTTTTATTTAATTATAGTAATCTGTAATTATATTACACAAGTTGCCGCGCGCCTGTAGGAAGCTGACGTGCTTCAGCGCCATATTTCTGCGAACGAATGATGGGTAAAGGAAAAGAACTATAAGAATGTAGTCTATTTGAAGTCGGCTTGTGAAATGTGGTCCCTGAGACAACGTTGTGCAGAGCTAGCATACTGGTTCTTTAAGAGTCGTATCCTGCTTGTTTTTTATCTCTCTGACTTTCAAGACGCTTATTCAAATGATCACAATCACTGTCTGGCATCCATGGAGCTTGCTGACGAGCTGAATATTTGAATCAGGCATGATGGGAGAAGGACACATCGAAAATAGGCAGGATGTAGTGTGGGTGCTTCAAATTCATCTGTTCACCACTCTATGTGCACATATTGTACCATTAATAAAACCCTTAAGGTTTTTGTGATTAACCTTCAAATAAAATTTAAAGCTTTGAAAAAAGTTGCTCTTCAAGTTAGGTCAACGATTCGCAAAACACGTATATAAGGCGCACCATATTATAAGGTGAATGGAATCAAAGCTACAGTGGTGGCTGGGGCTGCATTTGAATTCTGTTATGTATCCACTAAATAGAGCTGTCAACTCATGTCAATGATCAGATTAGTCACTCAGACTTTATTAATAGAATATAGGTATTCTCACAGCTCTATTCACACCAAAAATGAATAAACTACAATTTTATTTTTTCCAGAAGTAATGTCAGTGAGGTGGCGTTTTCACGAAACTTAAGACTTTTAGGTGTGCATGGATTCAAAGCTACAGTGGTGGCTGGGACCGCATTTGCATTCTGTTATCTATCCACTAACTGAGCTCAAGGGAATGTCAACTCAATGATCAGATAAGTCAGCAGTTTCTGCAGTCAGCACATGATATGATCGCTATATAAGGCGCACTGATTATAAGGCGCACTGTCAGCTTTTAAAAAAAATATTCAAGGCTTTTACATATATAGGCTTTTCCATAGGCGCCCCATAGTGCAGAAAATACAGCAAATAAATAAATAAATGAATTAATAAACCTACCACGCCTTCATATAGGCTCATGAGATAAATTCACACATCATACGGTTTTGTAATGTGATAACTTTATTCTACACCTCTTTGATT